>NW_017306345.1:1294532-1316849 GCF_000935625.1 Nanorana parkeri | reverse complement strand
CCAATCAGGCACTGTAGAGGGCCGCTCGCAGTGGCCTCGGAAGAGCGAGCGGCCGCCCGATGACAGCCGGGTGATCGTGTCAGAGAGAGGGAGCCATGGCTTCGTTTAGCGGGGGTCGTGACGGCGCCCCCCCTCAGTCCTGCGCCCGGGGCAAGTGCCCCCCCGGTTGTTACGCCACTGTATTGAAGACAATCTGATCACTTTAATATCCTATTATGCTCCTAACAGTTCTCAGGTCCTTTTTTTTTTTTTCTACTATGCTACGGGATCTTAGACCCCATATGAACGGCACAATTATATGTGCAGGTGATTCAAATATTGCTCTAACTTACAGAGATCAAAGTTAAAGCATCCCCCAAAAGCAGCTACATAGCTAGCTAAACTACTACATTCCCAGGCTTTGGTGAATTTCATCAGGCAGGAGAAGAACCCCTCCACAAAAGATTATACACATTTCTTGTATGCTCAAACTACCTATTCTAGAATTTATCAGGGATGCACCGATAACAGTTTTTCTGTATGAAGTACTGATATTTATCTTTCAGTGCTCGCTGATACTGGCACTTCTGCTAGCATGGAGCCAGCTTCCCGGCCAATTAGGAAACCGCCGCCATGCGGTTTGGCTGGCTCATCTGTACTGTGGTGCCACCTTCAATCCCATTTCTCTTGGAGAACTAACGTCTGTGTCTTAAGCCATTTTAAATGCTGATTACATCAATAAAAAAATGGATGCTGGTCCTTCATGTTTACAAGTTTGTTTCCTGCAGAATCAGCTGGTCCATGAAAACCAAAATGTAACCAGTGATTGAAAAGAAGCCCCTGGGCCCCTTGTGGTTAAATCTTTTCTCCACCAATTTTAGGTGGTGGTCTCTAGTCTTTGTTAGGGAGTTTACAGTAGTAGTAATGGCAACATCGGCAATAAAAACTTTAAACTTTTTGTACATCAAATTGATGTCCCCTCTTAAATCGCCTCACCTCCAGTGTGAACAAGTTTAAATTTAGCAACCTTGTCTCATAGCTAAGATCTTCCATCCCCTTAATTCGTTTTGATGCTCTTCTGTGGACTCTCTCCTGCTTAAGGACATCCTTCCTGTGGACTGGTGACCAAAAGTGAAACCACATATTTAAAGGAGGAGGCCGAACCAGACATATATACAGTGGCAAAAGGATTGCTTTGTCTCTACAGTATATTTCTTTTTTAAAAGGAGAACTATGGGGTCAGTGTTTTTCTCCATAGTTCTCCTTAGGGTAAAGGGAGGACACAAACTAGCGTCCTCCCGTTACACTAAGCTCAGTATACAGCGAGCTACAGCTCACGGTATACCGAGACGCCGCACCTGGAGCGGATCCCGACGTAGATGACGGGATCCGCCCAGCAGAGTGACAGCTGGCTCTGCCTACCTAGAGGCAGAGCCAGCTGTACCCGCCCCCTCCCCCGTCCGTTCCGCCAGTCAGCGCTGGCAGATCGGAGCGGGGAGAGGGGAATCCAGCCCCCCCCGCAGAGAGCCGTGACAGGATCGAGAGGTGAGTGAACCCGGTATGTGTTCCCTCACCTCCCGATCTACTGAGCCGACCTGCGACAGTCTCATTGTCACAGGTCGGCTTAGAACTATGAGGTGAGTGGAAATCACTCATCTCATAGTTCTCCTTTAATGTAAGAGAGTACTCTGTTCGCTTTGTTTGCCGCAGGCTGGCATTGTGTGCTGTTATTCAATCTGTGGTCTACTAGAACAGCCAAATCTTTTTCCATTTCTGGCTTCCCTAGTGGAGTTCCCATTAATATGTATTCCGCTTGCCTGTTTTTAACCCCAAAATGAATTACTTTACATTTTTCAACATTAAACATCATCTGCCACATAGTTGCCCACTCTCCTATTTTATCTAGGTCCTCCTGTAATGTTATAATGTCTAAGTCTGCATCTATTACCCTCCCAATTTTAGTATCATCTGCAAAACACAGAAACATGAATATTAACACCCTCCCCGATATCATTAATAAACAGGTTAAACAGTATTGGGTCTAGCACAGAATCCCGAGGCACGCCACTCTCGACCTTAGACCAATGTAATTGATGACGGATTTCACGTTTACATCTCATATTGCATTCCTTGTAGCTCTGGAATGCCAATGCAGTCCCCTCCATCTTCTATTTTTTAAATGCCAGCTTCTTTTCTTTGATGTGTTGTCTTACCATTTTATTTAGCCATGAAGGCTTAGCTCTCGATCTTTTATTTTTGTTACCCAATGTTATGCACTTGGTAATAGCATTATGTAAAGTATTCTTAAAACCATCCCACTTTTCATCAGCGTTCATGGTTAGAAAAAATTTGTCCCATTTGTGATCTTGTACTAGTCAGAATGTTCAGGGAAACCAAGCTAAGAGAGCTGGAGCCAGCTGCTCAGAAACATGATTAAGTGCTTGGCCAAAAATTAAATACTTTGCTGAGCAATGTATATTTATTTGATCTGGATTCCTTACTGTAAACATGTTTGAGAGTTTAATGCTACGTTAAAGAAGAGGTTAATAAAAATAGTACAAAGTTCTGTAGTCAAGAATATGTGACATACAGTACAGCACACAGAGTGCAATGGTCATAAGTATGTAACAAGCAACTGTAAGGGGTATGCAGCATACAACTTAGTGTACAGAGCATGGTGGAAGGAATATGTAATGTACACTGCATGTTATCCTGACCGCTGCAATATGTTTCTGTGACATACAGTAGTGTGCAAAAGTTTTAGGCCGGTGTGAAAAAATGCTGTTAAGAATGGTTTCAACGATATATATCAGAGTTAACAGAAGAAATATCGAATTTCAATCAATGTTTGGTGTGACTTGTCTTTGCCTTCAAACCAGCATCAATTCTTGCACTTGCACAAAGTCAGGGATTCTGTAGGATTCACACACTTCTGAACACTGCACTATGTACACAGCACATACTCCCGACTGCTGCATTGTCGGTACAGGGATATGTGTGGCACTACTCTCACCATTGAAGTCTCAGCATACATACAGTAGTGGTCAAGTTTATGTAACTTATAGCCCTGTATACAGAGTGCAGTAGTCAGGAGTGTGTAATGTACAGCCTTGCATATAGAGTGCATCCCCTGTACTCTACTGCCTAGCTTGCCCCTCCTGTTCCAAAAAAAAAAAATGCTCTCAGCTGTACCTGTCCCGCCCTCTTCCATACCTCCTCCTTTTGAGTCCCCCTTCCAAACTTTCTCTCTTCTTGCATAACCCAACGAGATGGGACATGTCCAGTAACTAACACTTCATGGAGTGCTCATATTGCATAGCTTATCTTTCTGTTCACAGAGTTTTTAGTGTTTGCAAGATGGGTTTATGGGTATATAAATGTTAAATACAACTAAAGTCTAGTGTTCTTTTTCTGACCGGCATTACTAAATACACATACTTATTTATAACTGTTTCTTAGCCCCCTTAGCATTAACACTGTAACCTCAGACCCCCTGCTCCCTATTCTATAGCCACTTTGACTGTGCCACATTAATGTTAGAGGATTGCGTGGTACCTAGCCTCTGCAGACAGAAAGTTACATGGGCCTCAGTAGCAGACTTTTCCAGTGTGGCAAATCTTAGGGCCAGTAAAAAAAAAAAAAAAAACTTTCAAAAACCTTTTAAAACTTGGAAAAGTCCAACTAAAACCAAAGTAATTTTTTGGTGGGCAGACTGCAGGAGATTGTTAAACATTCAGGAGACCAGAACGCCACCTTGAAATGTCGGGCGAGTTAACAAAACTGCAGTAATGAACTCGGTGGTTCACAAAGATAATAAATGTGTATATAGTAATTAAATAGCTCACCTTCTCCTTCATTTTCTCAATTTTTCTAACTGAGCTGCGCCTTATGTGTTTTTCATCTAAGCGGACGCTGGTTGTCGTGTCAGGGGAACGAGGAGTCTGGCGATCTTCTTGTCGCACTGATCGACTCATCTGTTTTTCTTCCTGTTTTTCTGCGTCTTTAAGTTTAGTTTGTGCAGATATGCTATCTGCATTATACATGTGATACGTCTTCATCACCTGAAAGAGACAAGTACCCATTCTGATAATCATTGCAGTCATTGTATATCCAAGAGAAATAAATTGTTATTTAAATGCCTTTACTAACTGAAGCAACTGCCAAAAATTGCCGATTTAAAACAAAAACTGAATTTAAAAATCTAAACCTCAAAAAATGTCCAATACAAAGTCGCTCTTCATCAAACATAATAATGGATAATTAACCACCATGATAAATGCACAATGGTATAAAAAGGGAAAATCTTTTCTTCAATTTTAAGCTATTAAAGCTTAATTCCAGTGACCTATAAGTGACAAAA
Organism: Nanorana parkeri; assembly: GCF_000935625.1. Lineage (NCBI taxonomy): Eukaryota > Metazoa > Chordata > Amphibia > Anura > Dicroglossidae > Nanorana > Nanorana parkeri. The sequence goes on along the minus strand of NW_017306345.1, from coordinate 1,312,510 downwards.
ATGAAAGCTGGATTCCAGTAATAGCAACAAAAACGCAGGCATGAGATTGTGATTGCTTGCACAGACATTCTACAAGGAAACCTGAAAAGAATTTGCGGTTTCCTATCTTTTTACATTTTGTGATGTTTTCAGTGGAATACTTGAGATCTAGGGGGAAGAGGCTGATATGCCACAGCTACATACACAAAAAAATACTTCTCAGCATTCTCTCTCACACTCCTTGCTTCACAAAAAGTCTTGGATGTGGAAGGGCAGGGAGAAGGGAACTTTAGGGAAGAGAGGAAGCATTTTTGTCTGTATCCGTGCTCACTGGTAACTAGGCCTGCAACTATTGATTTTTTTTTTTAATCGATTAGTTGGCCAAATTATTTTTTGGATTAAAAATCGTATACAAATAAAAAAATAGATACCATCCTTAAAAATTAAAAGTTCAGAAAAAAACTGCATGCACAATTTTTCGATTGCACTGCACTGGAATGCACTGCATTACCGTGCGTTACAGTGCGGGCGATCACACCGTGGGTGGGAGGCGCATTTGAGGTGCCATTAAAACGAATGGCACTGCATCGCACCTCCCGCAGCATTATTTTGTCAGGCCGAAACTGAAAATTACTTTGAATGAGGTTACTTTATCCCAACTGAGCTTGGGCTGTGCAAGACCGTTTATTATAACTGCTGTGTTTATGGGATCCTTACTTTATGCATAAAACTCACAGCAGAGTTCTGCCTTTAGTGATATGTCTGCAGCAATAGAAAAGGATTACATACTTAATTTATGCCTTGTGATCAGTGATGTGTAGAGGGTCTTGGTGTGAATCCAGCTTGCCCAAGCCTGCACAAAACTGTGACCGACACCCCCAAGTCGAAACCTAGTGTTCTGTTCAGGTCTGCTCTTTGAACTGTACCTTTACCCTTTGTACCAGTGTATACCAATAAGTGTATCCTTATGGGTATGGTAAACCTAATTTTACTACTAACTATAACCTTCAGGGGTTCTCCTGATGTATGTATCACAGGTTGATGACCTGTGATGAATTCACAATACTGCTGCTCATGCCTCACACACTGTAGTATGCAACACACATACTTTGCTTTAGTGATTGTAAGTGCTGTCTTATTGCAGCTCTGTTTTCTGAAACTGTTCTCTCACCCTCTTGCTCTATACTACACTCTTACTCACATGTTTAATCTTCCCCTCCATGTTTAATCATTTACCTCCAAACTCCTAATCTACAATTGCCTAAGCTGCTACCTCACTGATGACTACCCCTTAGTCTGGCTTTCGCCCACAACACTCCACTGAAACTGCCCTCCTCAAACTGACTTACTGGCTGCTAAAAACAATGGCCACTACTCTTTATTCTTGCTATTAGACCTTTTTGCTGCTTTTGACACAGCTGACCACCTGCTCCTCTTCAAAAAAAAAAAAAAAAAAAACCTCCATTCAGATGCCTTCAAGGCTCTGCTCTCTCATGGTTCTCCTCCTACTTATCCAAGCACTCCTTTAGCGTCACCTAAAAATCCACCTCTCCTCTCTCCACAGGGGTCCCCTGCCCAAGGATCAGTCTTTGGACCCCTTCTTTTCTCTATCCACATACACCTCCTCCCTTGATCAGTTGATAACCTTGCATGGCTTCCAACAACATCTTTATGCTGATGATGCATAATTATACATCTCTTCACTCCACAACTCACCCCTTTGCAGTCCTTGTACATCACTGATTTACTAACATATCAATTTGGATGTCACACCACTTCTTAAAGCTCAATCTTTTAAAAACTGAGCATAATTTTTTCCTCCCCCGTGTCCCCTTCCTTAACCTTTCTATGGAGATTGATAGCAGAAACTATCCCTCTGCCCATGCCAAGGCGCTATGTGTAATCCTAGACTCTGCTCTCACCTTTCAGCCCCACATCCAAATCCTTCTGCCTTCACCTCTAACACCTCCAAAATATGCCCCTTCATAACCAATGAAACCACAAAAGCTACTAACCCACTCACCAATTTCTCTGTTAGAAGCCTTATTAATACTACTAATGATTTTAATAGGGCATTATTATATAGATCTTATGTATAAATGAGGACCTAAGTGATGATAGATTTCTACATTTTAATTGCCAATTTTGGGAATGTACACAAGCAGACTTTATCGAGCCTATGATTTTGGTCCAACTGTAATACTATATGTTTAAGTTACAATCAGTGTACAGATGGTATACAATACCCAAGCCTGAGAGACAGCAAGCCAAGTATAGTCTGAACAACATGTCTCCTAGGCAGTGCGAAGAGACATTGCAGAGTACGGACACACCGAAAATGCAACAGAAGCTTTTTCCTCTCAATACTCATCTTAAAGCCTGCTTTCTGTGCCAGTCAGTGGTTCCTTGACTGCCCTGGTCTCACATCTTGGTCTAAGACTGTGTGGTTCCCTCTTTCCTTTGTGTATTTTCCCACCCCATTTCGAAAATGAATAATTTGTTGTTTATTAGCTGTATTGTTAAACTAGGGCAAAGTCACATAACCCACTAGGTAGGAACATTCTCTTAGTTCTTTTTCCGACACCCATTTCAAATCTATATTATTGCCCATGGCAGCTCTCTGTAAACAATGGCTTTGCTGTTGCATTTAATTCTGTTAAGACTCCAGGGAGGTGCTTATACTCACTACCCTACCTAGAGATGCTCTTTTAGTGATGAAATTATGTCCTATCACTGGCTTATGAGACGCTGGATACTCATTACGTTTGTGGTCAACCACATTAGCTGACCTAAGAATGTTTGTGATTTGCCGCAATCTAAATCTTGGTGTCTAAATTCCTTTTCATTGAGGACCCAGCTATTGTGGACTCTTCACACATGCTCTCTGATTCTACTCCGGATGTATAGAACAACCATTTGGGAAGAGCACAAATGTTGTGCAACACTACTCAATGGAACTACTCATTTGAAGAAATCTAAGCAAATTAAAATTGCTGACCTGACTAACCAGATTAAAAGGTCTTCGAGCAGGCACGCTAAAAACCTGTGTCTGATAAAGACTAAGGCTGAGTTCACACCTAGGCGTATCGAATAAGCGCGCTTGTCGCGTGTTTCGTGTTGCACGATTCGCTGTAAAAAAAACGCACGACAAACACGTGTTTCCGTGGGCTACTTGGCTGTATCCCAATGGAAACGCGTGACAAAAACGCCCCAAAGAAGCTCCTGTACTTCTTTGGGCGTAGGGCGTTCTGTAGCACGTTCATACGGCCTGTAATACGCCCAGGTGTGAACCATACCCATAGGAAATAATGGGATTTCGGTGTTTGAGCGTTTAGCAGAGCGTAGCAGCACGCTACAAAACGCCCAGGTGTGAAACGGGCCTTAGAGCCTGATCGCCCTGTGCTCCTCAAAAAAGCAAAAGGAAGTTTACTCTTGTATCAAGAGGCTTTTACCCTTTCTAGCAAATTTTTCTATGAACTTGGCAATAAAAGCAGAGTTTTTAGCTAGGGAGCTCTGGGCAGCACAGGCCTCCTGCACAGTCAAGTATATGGGACCAGAACGGCTCTCCACTATAAGAGGATATTGCCAACCAATTCAGAAAATATTACAAAAAAACCTAAACCATAGGCACCTACATCCCCTCTCTGTTAGCCAGCTTAGTCTTCGGTGGTTTTTACAATCTTTTAGCTCCTCGCTATCCTGCCAGAAAAGGCATCATAAATTTGAAAACCCAGTCACAGGAGAGTAGCTGCACTTGGCATTCAAACAGCTCCCAGCCTAGTACAAAACTTGTTCATGTGTGTTTTGTCTGTTTTAGTTTACTTTTAATTCTTTGGAAGATGGTCACTCATCTCTCTTCTGAAAACACCTTTCACTGTGATCTCAAATTTCCTTGCTTAAAAGGAGTACTATGGGGTTAGTGGTTTTCCCCATAGTTCTCCTAAGCGTAACGGGAGGACACAAACCAACTTCCTCCGTCACCCAAAGCTCAGTATACCACCCAGTATACCACCCAGTCTGGATCCACCCAGCTGCGTGAGTGACAGCTGGCACTGTCTACCTACAGGCAGAGCTAGCTGTACCCGCCCTCTCCCCCATCCGTTCCGCCAGTCAGCGCTGGAGGATCGGACAGGGGAGGGGGTGAATCCCTGCAGGGAGCCGTGAGTGACAGTCACAGCTCTCTGCACGGATAGATCGAGAAGTGACTGGGCGACGGTATGTGTTCGCTCACTTCCCGATCTACTGAGCCGACCTATGACAGTTTCATTGTCACAGGTCGGCTCATATTATGAGGCTGAGTGAAAATCACTCGCCTCATAATTCTCCTTTAAATGTGGATCTAAAGCTCTATGCAAAAATGTTGGCAAACCGTCCAATCACCCTTTTTAATAGGTCAAGACAAAGCAGGCCTTATCTCAGGCTGTGAAACCCGAGACAACACAATATGGGCACTAAACATAGTGAACTGGGCTTGTAACAGTTTTTTTTTATCTACAGATACTAAAAAGGCATTCAAAAGGAGTGACCCAAGACTATATGGAAGCAGTCCCCTGCCATTTGGGCATTAAAGCGATAATGCTGGCTAGAGTTCTTGCTCTATACTATACTCCCGAGCCAGCATTCAGATAATTAAGCACCTGTCAAGACATCTTCTCCCTCTGCAATGGTACAAGACAGGGATGCCCTCTGAGCTTATAACTCTAGAACCTGTCTTGCTCTATATTCGTGCCAAACCTAGCATACACGCTCCCGCAGTCGGCCATGAGTACAAGCTGGAGGCTTTTGCCGATTACCTGCTGCCGATTCTTTCTTGGCCACAAATTTCTCCTCCTACCCTGGAAAACTTTCCAAACCTCTCTAATTTTAGGATTCATTATAGAACATTTTTTATGCAAAATATCTGTCGCCCTTCATTGTTCGGGAATGTCAGAAAACTTTCTTTCACTTGGAAATCCTCTTGTGTTACATGTTTGGTATTCAGCGGTCAGCAGACCTCTCCAACCTTATCACCTAAACTTTGCAAAGCGCTTTCCACCAATAAAATTCGACCTCTCACACTGGAATTAGCTGATTTTTTTTGTGGCTTGGTAGATCAGCAATATTAAAGATAAACATAGCTCCTAGGATCCTCTACCTCCAACAAACACTCCTGATGCATGCGCCCAAAAGTTTCTTCTCTTGCACGCAAACTTTTCCACTACGGTATATGGTGAAATAAAGCCCCTAGACTGGCTCTAAAGACTTTCACTGCATTGCAACACAGGGGTGGCAGTGGGCTCTGCAACATGGAAAAGTATTATTGGACTTGTTACCTTACCAGACTTGTTAACTGGAACATACATGATTCCCTAAAATAGTGGGTAACCCTTGAACAGGCTAGGTCTTCAGTATCTTTGCATCTCTCACCGTGGATTTCTTAGAAGTCTTTTCCAACCATGATGTGCCACTACCCTACAATGCAAATTTGCAAGCCCACGTGCAATACACTACACCTTTTCTCAACCCCAGGAGCACTTATCCGAAATCTCAGATTCTAAAGTGCTTTCTATTTGTTCTTACTTGCAACTTCGCCATTGCATTATCAAACCGTCCTCTTGTGGTAGCTGTAATAGAGACCTCATTCCAATCAAGACCCTTTGCACCGTTACATCCCCTCAGCCACACTCAATTTCCACTTTATGCCAACTTATCCTTACCCCTACAAGCCCAGAAACAGACCATATGAGGATCACATGAGAAAGTGATCTGAACCTCACTTTTTCAGACGAGGAATAGGAATATGATTACCTTAAGTGAACAACTTCAAGGTACGTACCAAGAGGAAGTTGGCACATTTCTGCATGTCTGTTGGACTTGTCAAATCAGAGAACATTTCTGGAAAACTGGTAGGAAAAACACCTCAGTTTTACATCACTATGGAAACTCCGACCCTTTTGCCTGTAATTGCCCTGTTACATCACAACAAAGCCCCCCCACATACTGTAAATACAGGAAACACTGTTATTCATGTCTTGAATACAGCAAAAATAAGTTATCCCTGTCTTTTAAAAGTCAGCTTGCCAACCCTCACGTAGCCACTGGTATTGTAGAAAAAAAAATTTGCTGAGATGGAGGAATTGATTCATATTGCCAACGATAGAGCTCCATACACCCTTTACATGGGCTTGTTGGTTCTATTGTAAGACTACTTTAGCTTACACCCAAACACTGACTCACTTGCTTGATTCTGCTGCCATCCCTGTGATCTGTTCAGGACTTGTTGCCCTGTCTCATAACTGACTATCATGGTGGTGATTTCGTTGATCATGTCCGGTTTCATTTCAGATTTTTTTTTTCTTCCTTCCCTTGATTTGCTTTTCTAGCCATCTATCCATTCTCTCTTTCTATTACATCTTTCTATGCCCATTCCCTTGTTGCTTTCACCCTCCTGTCCTTTTCATTACTTTCCTATTGTTCTAACAATGTCTACTTTGTTCTCATGCAAGGGCTATACCAATAGCTCCTACTTGCTCAAACCATTATTGTTAAATCTCTTTTCATTTAACGTTTAATTTATGTGGAATTTCAGCTGGTATCTGCTAGTTTCTGACTCTGGAATGTAACAGTTCACCCTCCTACTCTCATTTTACAGGTCTCCTTGTTATGCCATGTACATGTTGAGACTTGCTTTCTTGTTGTTTAAATTTAATTACATTTCTTCATGGAAAAATAAATGCATAACCTTTGGGTATCTTCAGTGAAAATCAGAAAATTATCAATATGTCCACAGCTATAGGCAGTAGTAATATGCAAACCTTAGCATTTCCTGCCAAGTCTCCCCACCCCAAAGCCTCTGTACCCGTCAGTAAAACCCTCCCTTCACCCAAGTGAAAATGTGCATATAACTACATCTGCCTAAATCGGATTCCTTTTGACATGCAATTTTCAACACAGCTAACCTCTGCTTATATGCGTTTCCGGTGTTCTTTAGTATTGTGGAAGTGAGGCGGCACACCCATACTGCCCATTGTGCAATATAGTAATATGGAACATTTATACTGCACATTTAGCATTCATCACTGCCATCTGCTAATTAATAGTCATAGCAGGCTTTTGTTCAACAGGAAAAGCATACGAGGAAGATGCTTCACAAAAGTCAGGAGACCCTGCCTGCATTTTCAGATGCCCAGTGTTCATTCTCCTAAAATCAAAGCCTGGGACATTACTTATCCTTATGGGTCTACACTGTTATCTTGATGTGCGTTGTGTATTTAGTTAAGCAATGCAAATTTTTAGTTTTAGCTTAGGGTCCTGCAGTGGGTTAGCTTTCCATCCAGGAACAGTGTAAGTAAGCCCTCATTGCTTATTGTATACAATGCATTTGTAGAGAAGTGTTCTTTATCTTTAGGTTTCTTCTGATATATTGAAGCATTTACGTGTTTAATATAGCTGCCTAGCTGTCCACAGAGTTACATGCCACAAGGGAAGAAAAAAAGGCTGTAATAGACATACAAAAGGTCATGGCAAGAGCATGTAAACAGGCAGTACAGACATGTGACCGATGCATGCAATATGTTATATACTCTGCCAATTAGATAAAAATATAAAAATATTTTTTTTATTGTTATTTACTTCTAGGTGTGGTAGAGAAAACAGCAAAGAAAAAGAGTAATATTAACGGTGTGCTGCAAGAATTTACTCTGTCAGATCATTACTGAGAATGTATGCAATTCTTTTTGTAAAGTAACACTGTAGGAATTGGTAACCATAATGCAAAAAAAAAAAACAAAAAAAAAAAAAAAAACACACTTACCGTATACAGCTCATTTAGCACTTTCATAAGGTCCTCCTGCAGTTGTAACCCAATTTCTTTACTCTGCCAAGACAAAGAAATGCAATATAGCGGACAGTTTAATCACAAACTTTAAAATACGTAAAAAGACTTACAAAAGACAAAGATTAGAAGGTCTATCTTACCAAGAAGTAGAAAGAAAATTGCAATATGTAAGCAATTTAGAATTTGTTTTATATGAAGCATTTATTCTCCCAAATAAAAAGCTAAAAATCAAATCTCAACCCTCACCAGCCTATTGTCCATATCACCCCCTCCAGGAAGTCAACATGCCATCTGTTACCTACCAGAGAGGCCTGTAAAAAAATGTTGACAGTTCTTGCCTCCCCCAGAAACGGAATACCGAATTCTCTTCAAAACAAATTCTCTTCTATAAAAGAGTTTGTCGGTTTTCAGGAAGCAGTGCAGGTACTCTTTATACTCTCCTTTCAAAACTGAAATAGGCTCTCGTGTATTCAATAGAGAATAAAATATGAACACAAACATTATAATTTCCAAGACTACGTGCTATATAATAAGCCACATGGTTTTACGACCATTGCATGAGTTTTATGCATCAACATACTGTGGGGCGAACTTATCAAAAAACTGGAACAGACCAAATCCAGAGCAGATTTGCACTGCAACCAATTAGCTTCTCTGTCTCATTTCTAAATCTTACCTGAGCAAACAGAAGAGATGCTGATTGGTTGCCATAGGCAACTGCTCTAGTCTGTCTGCTCCAGTTTTTATAAATTCCCCCCATGCATTGTGGCAGCAACAAAATTCTAAAGCTGGAATCAAAAGCTACTAGTTGTAGTACACCTCAAAATCGATTCACCTTTGGAAGCTCCCACTTACCAATCAAGTGAGGGAAAACATCCTAACTCAGGCATCATACTCGCTGTACTGTATGGACACTGCTGAGATCGGCTGCCATCACATACTCATCCCCCTTATGTGGGAGGGAAAAAACAAAAAGGATGCCCAAACAGCTACCGTCCAGATAATCTCAGGTAAAGTGCCCCCTAGATGATGCCAAACAGTTGAGTCTGTCTGAAAAAAATACTAGATTGTAAGCCACGTGCCCCTTGGTAAGAGTTAGGTAGGGTTAGGGCTAGAGTTAGACCTAGGATGGGGTTAGGCTAGTCTTAGAGTTAAAGTAATGGCTAGAGTTAGGGTAAGGGCTAGGGCCAGGGTTAACATTTGTTTAAAGGAGAACTATGAGATGAGTGCTTTTCACTCACCTCATAGTTCTAGCCGATCTGTGACAATGAGACGGTCACATGTAGGCTCAGTAGATTGGGAGGTGAGCGAACACATACCGGCGTTCGCTCACCTCTTGATCCTTTCACGGCTCTCTGCTGTGACAGGGGAGGAGCTGGATTCCCCCCCTCCCCGCTCCGATCCTCCAGCGCTGACTGGCGGAACGAACGGGGGAGGGGCGGGTAGATAGGCAGAGCCCGCTGTCAGTCCCGCAGCTGGGCGGATCCCAGCACAATTGTCGGGATCCGCTTCAGCTTCTCAGTATACCGCAAGCTGTAGCTGAGCCTGGGGTGACGGGAGGACGCTAGTTTGTGTCCTCCCGTTACCCTAAGGACAACGATGGGGAAAAGCCTTAACCCCATAGTTCTCGTTTAAGGTGGGATAAGTTTAACGACCACTACTCTCTTAAGGTCCCCCATCCGTAATGAGCCTCTCAGTCCCAACTGATGGCATACAATAATGACCCTAGAAGTGTATACCAGGGCAGCACAAGCAGAGGTTGTGTTCACAGACCACCCAGGAAGGGGAAGTCTTACCGAACCATCAGCTGGAAGGACATGCGTAGGCTATATGTACCCCTGACACAGACTCTTAAGAGTGATCTTCTACAGAGACCTTGAGAGAAGAAGAGTCCAATGACTGCTGGCATAGTGGCTGTTATAGCACCTAAAGAAAAAACTAAAGTGTAGAATACCCAGCAAAAATGACAAAGCGAAAAAGTGGCTGGTGAACCACGTGGGTCAGTACAAGCCATAAGTAGTCTATGAAGTCCAGTAAAGTCAAGAGCATTGTACTGATGATATCCTGTTGAAGGAGCTTCACAAGGGCCTTCCACATACCCTGGGCTGACCGCTAGAGGAAGAGAGACTGAACATAAGGCTTCCCTTCTAATGCTTGTAACAGGACCACTTAAAGTGTTTGGTCTTTTGCGGTTATCTCTACACCTTTTTATTGTCTACTGTACTATTCAGGACCTAAACTGCTCTAAAAACCAGCTAAGCTGATACCACCTAGCAGATTATAGAGAACATGTGAACAGGTGGTCAGGTGACAGACTAAGACTTTGCAGCACAGATACCTAATGCCTAAAAGTCCAAGAGGCACTGGCAGATCTAGTAGAGCAAGCTTATAAAGAAGAATGAGAAGTTGTCCCATTGACATAGTATGCAAGTATAATCTCCTGCTTAATCTACCTAGAAAATGTTGGAAGTAGATGCAGGAAGCCCCCTGCGATGTAATTTAGGAAGGATAAAAAAAAAAGCAAAAAAAAAAGCATAGTCATAGTAAAGTTATAACCCTAGGGATGTTTCAGAACTGTAGATAAATAATCTTATTCAGATGGAGGACACACCCTTGAAGACGAGTCTGTGGGCTGGTTTCCCCATTCCTAGACACTATTTTTTATTACAGGTATTTATGTAGCGCCGACAATTTACGCAGCGCTTTACACAGTTGCACATTCTAGGGATGTTCAGATACCAATTTCTAAACTCGATACAAGCACATATACAGATAGATACTTTTCCAGCTCCAAGACTAGACTAGAGAAAAATTCAAAAAGGTTAGGAGACAGCTGAAATTTTTAAAGCAGCATACAGAGCACCTGGGATTTGCGAATCCCTGTTTTAAAAGGAGAACGGTTTTACAGGAGACCATAGTTCTAGCCGACCTGTGACAATGAAACTGTCACAGGTCGGCTCTGTAGATTGGGAAGTGAGCTTACACATACCGGCGTTCGCTCACTTCTCGATCTTGTCACGGCAAAGAGCCGTGACAGGGGAAGGACTGGATTCCCCCCTCCGATCCTCCAGCGCTGACTGGCAGAACGGATGGGGGAGAGGGCTGGTACAGCTGGCTCTGCCTCTAGATAGGCAGAGCCAGCTGTCACTCACGCAGCTGGGCAGATCCAGACATAATTGTCGGGATCCGTTTCAGCTGCGGCGTCTCAGTATACTGTGAGCTGTGGCTCGCGGTATACTGAGCTTTGGGTGACGGGATGACGCTAGTTTGTTTGTGTCCTCCCGTTACCCTTAGGAGAACTATGGGGAAAAGCCCTAACCCCATAGGTCTCCTTTAATGTATGATATAGATAGGGATGCACCGATACCATTGTTTCAAGTACTGATACTTGTTCAAATACTCACAGATAAAAGTACTAATACATTTTATAGTTTGTCATGTGACAGTTTTTCTAAAACAATACAGACTAATGTTTTCAGGGCAGTAGTGGAGCCCCAGAGCCTGGTCCCAGCTGCAACCCTAGTAGTTCTCGTGAAAATGCCAAGCATCAGCACTGGTATCTGAACATCCCTAGCACATCAGTCCCTACCCTCAAGGAGCTTGCAATCTATCAATCTCACATGCATACATAGGAGGGCCAATTAACCTTCCAGCATGTCTTTAGAGTGTAGCAGGAAACCCACGCAAGCACAGGAAGAACATGCAAACTTGCAGATAGTGTCCTGACCGGAATTTGAACCGGGGACCCTTAGTGCTAACCACTCTAGCACTAATACAGAACGCATAGCACATAACAAACACATCAATTCTACTGGGTACACAGTTGAGGTGCTTCCTACTGACTCCCTGAAGGTTCAAATGGGGGGGAGAAAATACTTTACCCGTGTCTGTGCCAGCACTCGCATTAGCCCCACCCCAAAAAAGGGAGGGGACACTGGGGGTAATCATCACCCTGCACCCAACACCAATAGGAGGGAAAGGGCACAAACTGGGGGGAGGAAAGGGAAACGGCACATACCGTAGGCCCCGGTGCTAGCATGCCTAAGCACCATTCGCTTGGGATACAGCATAATCACTGAAGTGGAGAGCATGTCATCCTGGAACTTAAGGTCCCGAAGATGTGGCCAAATGGCAAGATATACAAATACTACCATGCCCCCACCCCCACTCCTTCCGTTTCAATTTTGCCAGCAAGATAACCCACCGCACATTATACCCTACCCCTATATCCCCCACACCTGCAGGGAGCTGATGGGCAGAGGCAGAGAGGAGGGAGAGCCAACCCCGAAGTGGACACTACTTCCACCAACAGGAAGTGCATCCCGATACTACGCATGACCGTATAAGCCTACCAATGAGGTCACGGAAACGTCACTGCCCAACTGCACGTGCACTGAACGCAGACCCCAGTGACAAAATGTCCAGGAAAAAAAACTCTGGAAGACCGCAATGAGAGGCCCACACATGCGCAGTAACCCTAGTGATGAGCAGGGGAAAAACATAATGGTGCCAAACTCCGTTGTCAACGGCAGTAAGCAAATACAGAGGGGGAGCAGGGGGAAGATGACAGAGATGAAGGGAGATGAAGGGAAGAGTCCGACCATGGACCTACAAAAAGGTATTGCCTGCACTCACAGAAACCCGCACTCCCAGTTTGCTTTAGGATGGCCGGTGGTCGCCATATGCCTAATACCTCCTCCTCTTATAATCTCTTTAGGATGGCAGGGAGAGCATTATACTGTCGACCATCTTTGCAGACAAAACTGGTGAGGGAGCATCTGTACTTACATGGTGCATTATAGTGTTTCTGCTCGAGCTGGGTTGGTGTGCACAAATATTGGCCTTTTAAATAGGAACAATGCAATATACGGCACGGGAGGCACATTATTTTGGTCCCCGTTTGTGTGTCGTCGCCCCTGTGACCGCTTGACCCGTGTTTTGGGGTTCCCTTTGGATATAGGGAGAATTAGCGACTAATTCACATGCCAAAATTATTCAATTTTGGCTCCTGAGGAAGCTTGATGCGAAATGGATTTTGCTACAGTGCGCCTCGAAAATACAGCACACAGACAAATAAAAAATACACTTATGGACTGTGGTCCAAATTGATCAAACAATGGATTAGATTTCATTGTATTTAAGCTATGACGGGATATTGGTGTGGTTTGAATTGACTTTTTGATTTTACAATTTTTTGAATTGACTTTTTGATTTTTGAGCACAACTGTTAAACCAAGATTTTGTAAAATCAAAAAGTCAATTCAAACCACACCAATATCCCGTCATAGCTTAAATACAATGAAATCTAATCCATTGTTTGATTGTATTGTGAGACAAAACTACGATTTTTTTTAACTCACTGTAAAATCCTTTTCTCTGTGTTCAATAACGGACACTACGAAGATCTCCAGATCTTAACCATTGGATTATAGTGCCATCTTCAGGAACAAAAGCACAATCTAGGGGAGGCCCCTGCTGGTGGCCAAACACCCATCTGCTAGAGGCAGCAGAGTTAGTTAAAACCCAGTATAAGAACAGCAAAACGGCCACAAACATATTAACCAGAGGGAAGGGTGCGGTGTCCTTAAATGAAAAACAAAATTTCAGGGCGAGTAAGAAAAAAAAATAAAAATAATTTCTCTTTCGTTCACTTAAAGACACAGCGGCAATCTCTAGATCTTGACCATTGGAGTATAACAGCACCACAGGAGTAGGACACTAGGCAGTAGCAAGACCTCAACTGCCTATAGAACTCCCAACAGATCAACATGAAGGGCCCATGCAATATACAGTATATCACCCTGAAGCCCCTCAAGGCCAAGAGAACAGGGAGAAGGCAAAGAAGCCCATGTAGCCAGACAAATACAGGCAAGATATCTTCCTTTACTTCCTGGAACTCTTGCACATGTGACTAGGACACGTGACCATGCACATCATCTCCAGTGAGGAAAATGCCTTTCCCAGATATCGCGTGAGATTACAGATGAGATTTCCTAGCAATGCTCTGCTGATGTAATCTTCCCAGGATGCATCACTTGGGCACAACTACATAAATTTGTGCCAAAGTGAACCAGGAAGGGGATGAACTCTATTTGCAAGTAAATTAAAAAATATGTTTAACTAATAAATGTAAGATGATTTTATATCAGCATGCAGAGCTGCATGCCGATGTGATTCTTAGTGAAAAGAGGTAAAGATAAACTTTAAATGCAGCTGACAAGCCTATCTGCAGTTTATCAATCAAGCCAAATTAATAAAATCCTTCAAAACACCAAAATGCCCAGGTGTAACAGAAATATTTTACCACGCAAATATATTACATATACATAGCAAAAAAAAAAGAGAGAAAGCAATAAAACAGTATTCAGGAACTAAACGAACAGTGCAGAGATGTATGATGTTCTGGAATCTCACCTTTTTGAATAGACGCCCTGAATCCTCGTTGACCTGACCAAAACGAGGTATGATGTTGTTCAAGTAGATGTCACTCAATGTGGCATGATTACGACTCTCCCTTTTCACTTGTGTGAGCAGCAGGTTCCAGCAAGTGACAGGAGAAAGAACATTCTGATTATTCCTGCATGCACAGAAAAGCAGATAAGCTATTACAGTGGAAACACATACACAGATGTACAATGTAAAGTAACACTAAACTCAGGAGTTAAATCTTAATACATTCAAGTATCCTAAATATTAACAAAAACATAGCTTATTTGTAAATCACTCAGCTATAGATACTCAAATCATCTCTGAATTGGTGCTGACACTGTCATTCCTTCTGGAGTGGCTACATTTGTTCCCCATGATACTTGTGTATGTTTTAAAGTAGTCACTGCTCCAAGCTCACTCCTGTGATGGACTACAATCTCAATACAAATTTGTAACTAAACATGAGATTGTAGTCCATCACAGGAGCGATCTTGGAGCGGTGTCTACTTCACAACACAAATCGGGACCATAGGAAACAAAAATAGCCACTCTCCAGAAGGAAGGACAGGGTCAGCATGAAATCAGCGATTGAGTGATACACACATAAGATACATTTTAATTAAATACATTAGTTGCTTAAGATAAGAGCTAAAAACGTGTCCAGCAAATACAACGCATTTAAAAAAAAAAAAAAATCAGATATCCCTGAAATGGTCTCTGCAACAATGTTTTTTAATACATTTGAATAATTGTCAATTTTGTTCTGTGGAAGAGACAGCTTTACACATGTCAAACTGATTCATTGTACTAGGAGTTTAAAACTTTTCTAATGATTGTAAGGGTGGTCATTTATTTTAAATAGGGTCAACCATGTGTTTTTGAATTTTTGTCATGGCCATTCACAGCTGGGCAGACACACACATCTCTCTGTATCAATAGTTTTCAATGCCGAGGCTCACAGTACAGAAGCTTTCTTCTGTGTGGCTTCTAGGGGGGAAGATCCAACTTAGTGACATTAAAGCCAAACATTTTTTTCCCTCCCCCGAATGTTAAAGCACTTACCTAAAATGATGTCTCTTAATCCAATCTTCTTTCCTGTCGTTTTCACCCTTCTCTCCAGCGGGTCTCCGATCCGGTGCCGACTCCTCTGTGCTTGCTGGCACTTCCTGTCCCACGGAGTCTGCATGCGGGTGCACGCGTCCATAGACTTACCTTGTGTCTCGCCTTGTCTCCCGGCCAAAAATCCAAACTGAGCATGCGCCCGCCCCAAGATGCTTTGCGGCTGCCCGAGAATGTTCAGATTTTCGGACGGGAGCGCGCGGGGAAGACACAGGCAAGTCTAAACCACTTTTAAAGCGTTTTTTTTTTTTTTTACGTTTTGCATATATCTACCGCTTACTAGCTGTAGATATATGCAAAAAAAAACTTGAGTGTTTAGGAACCCTTTAACACTAACTCCTGCTTCTATCTATCATGGCAAAATCCAGAACACCCATTCCCCCCCGCTCTCCACTACCTTAATAATGTCTGATAGCGAAGACGAGGCATAGATATATGCACAATGAACCTAGTAATCAGCAAGTGTAGCTGAAAAAAAAGGATTTTGGCAGGAGAATAAGCACAGCCTGAAAGATAGACATTTTGGAAGTAAATCCATTATTTCAAATCAAAAACGGTTTATTGACTCGATTGCTATCACATTATATAGCGACTTTCGGAACAACATTCTGTTTGCCTAAAGGAACCGCTATTGTTCCAAAACGTCGCTATATGATGTGATAGCAATCGAGTCAATAAACCATTTTTGACTTGAAATTCTATAGGAGTGCGAGTGACTTTATACATACACTTATCTTAAAATATATGTCAGTTACGTACCAACTGAATTGGAGGATTTCAGTGACAAAACTGGGACACCCAATAGATCACGGATGAATTGTGCATGCCAATTGAAACTGCATGATCAAATTCTTAGGAGGTCTGTGAAAAAAGTTTTGATCTAGCAGTTGCAATAAATGTTGGTTAGCGTTGGCTAGCTCAATCTCAACTGAGGTCTCTTCACCTTTACGATGCTGCATGTCCAAATCTGTTTTTTGTTTTTTTTAAACTATTAAGCATGACATGAAGTGTTTTTTTTTTTCCAAAAGCGCCCCATGGGAAATAACCCCGGCAGCCCCCGTCCAGACACATTGAACGGAGAAATACATCGCAAGACTTAACCTCCACAAAATACAAAATGGCCTTTCGGCCATTTCAAGCAGTAATGCATAGAGAGTCTTCTGGAAGGTTGTCATTGAGTCTCCATGGTTTTAAATCTCAGTGAAATATCCTGCACAGATTGAATGTTCCTCAGCAGTCATGTTTATACACTTTTATAGAACTTATTGATTCTTACACCGCTGCAGCAGGAGGGGGAGGGAGGCTCTAGGGACCAGCATAAGATCAAGCCAGCTCGAATAGTCCGGGTGAGTACAACTTTTTTTTTTTTTTTTCCACCCAGACACAAAACGAGCAGTTAACCTATGCAGGGTTGTTTAAAAATATTCCATATTTAGTTTGTTAGAAGGGTAAAACGTAGTAAGCATTAAATATATTGTTTTTCCTTCGGGTGAGTACAACTTTTTTTTTTTTTTTTACCACCTAGACACAAAACGAGCAGTTAACCTATGCAGAGTTGTTTAAAAATATTCCATATTTAGTTTGTTAGAAGGGTAAAACGTAGTAAGCATTAAATATATTGTTTTTCCCCATATGATAAAATATATAAAATATAGCAGTAGTACCTAAAAGGCATCTGTTTTACCCCATTCAGGAATTCTTTCAGGTCTACTATAAGTTAGCATATTGTTGTGCCATCTTACTACCACATAGGAGTACTCATACACTGGCGTTAAAAGTCATGATCAAAAGAGAAATAGCTGTATGTGAGAATGAATAAGTCCTATAACATCCTCAGCAGTATATTCGTAGGTTGGTGAGGGTGATCAGAATCTGTGACATGGGGCAATCCAGACATAGTACATCCAGAGTCACTAGCAATGTCTTTGGTGGCAATTGCCCTATATTGTGGAGCTGTATGTTGTGTCAAGCAGAATTATCTTTTGTAGCTTATAGTCCGTTGACACAAGACAAAAAAGGGACCGAGTGTGGAGCTCTGCTTTCTAAAGCACTATCAAATAATTTTATGCCCAGTCTCACCTGTTCTCCCATTCCATAACCACTTCTGTATTCCTTAGTAAATGAAGGGGGTAGACCCCAAAAGGGTGTCCTGAAAAATTAACTGTTAATGTAAAGAAAGCATCATTGACAGTAAGCAACTTTATAGCTGTATTAGTACACTTGGAGCAACAATCAGCTTAAGCATGACATTCACCAAATATTCACTGCAGGTGAACAGTTTTGATTACAGGGCATGATTAACCACCTGTAAATGTTTAAATGTCACATTCACTGCTTCGTAGTTAATCTGAGGGAAAAGCGGCGTGGATTGAAAATGTATTCTCTTTACAAATTCACTCCATTAGGCTTAAAAGGATAACTATGAGGTGAGTGATTTACACTCATCCTCATAGTTAGACCTGATGTGTGACATTGAAATGCTCACGTCGGCTCTAGATATCGAGAAGTGAGCGAACACATCCAGTCACTCGCTCACTTCCCAATCATCTCCCTGCAGAGAACAGTGATGGTCACCAATTCCCACAGGGATTCCTCACCTCTCCAATCCTCTAGCGCTGACTGGAGGAACGGACGG
>NW_017306345.1:1286837-1294500 GCF_000935625.1 Nanorana parkeri | reverse complement strand
GAACTCGACAGCATTGTCAGTATCCATCCCAGCTGTGGCACTCTCAGCATATAGTGGGCAAAGGCCCGCTATATACTGAGTATACTGAGCTTTGTGTTATGGGAGGAGGGGATGTCCTCCCGCGACCCTAAAGAGAACTAGGAGATAAAAAGATTACCCCATAGTTCTCTTAACTCCTGCTAATATTATCCACATCTAAACAAAGCCCTCATATCAGATTCCGCAGCAGAGAATTTTATTACTCATATGTATAATATAGTAGATAAAATATATCCAATTAATTCATCACACTAATAGACATGCAATATAAAAAAAAAAAAGAAGACCAGCAGACTACGTGATAGCACATAAAGATATCAAATTGATTAATGAGGTATATAAGATTATGATCTCTACATTTCAGTATTGTCCATCTTTTAGCCTTTAAAACAGCTTGTACTACAAAAACAGTACATGCATGTCTTCTGGTGCACCAATCAATATGCTGTAATGAGCCGCAACATATACTGGCAGTCCCAGGGATGCCATAAAAGTCAGAGAATCAGAAATATAAAATAACAACTCACTTAAACATAAGGGCTGGCCAAGCGGGAAGGGGCTGTGGGGTGCCTGCAAGTTAAACTATGTCCCAAGTACCAAGTTTTCATGGCCAGTCTAGAGCCATCAAAACGTTAGGAATTGCTTTGGACTTAATTCTCCAAAGCACAGATTAGGAAGTATGGCATCCACAAAGAGACCAGAGCAATGGCTGCATTGAGTGTCCTTTTCTGTCAAACTTGGGAGACCTCTCGATTGGGACAGGTCTCCCATCAGTTCCATGACTAGTGTTCCCTAATCTCTCACTAAATTTGAAGCAACACCACCTAGTTTAGAGACCAGTGCCTCGGTTTGATGCATTGCAAACCCACAATTTTGCCAGTCAATCCAGCGTTCTTTCAATAAGAGCAGCGGGAGGGGGCATCTCTATTTTCCAAATTAACCTGGGAAGGTGGAATTACCCTTTCAGGGCTTTCCTCATGGATATACGTGTCCAGAACAGCTCTTTGTCCTGGAGAATGGCTGATGCCAACATCTCATTACTACCAAACAGGGCCAGCTCAGAATCTAGTGCCACACACAAATCTTCCTTAACATCAGACACCTTAGAGGCCGCAGGGGACGCTTCCTAATGGCAGCATAGGTACAGAACTGCTCAAGGCCTATTAGCAGACACACAGCAGTCATGTCAGACACAGTCATGGCCAAGAGGTACCAAGGCACCCACGAGCTGTTAGCAGGTGGGATCATGAAGGGAAAAAAATGGCTGGCGCATGTGCAGTATGGTAACCTGCGGAGGCTTTGCAGGTGGTTGCCAGCTCCTAGGCCACATAAGAAAAAACTAAATGCATCAAATTCAAATGTTTAAAGCTGAAATCACTACCACTAAAAATGCACCATAGCTGCAGATTTAACCCTTTAGAGAAGCCTGGCAACTGGACATCTGTAGGGGCTGGCTGAGGATTACCAGTGGCTTTTGGTCCTTACCATTATACATAGCAGTCCGCAAAGATATGCCATCCAATCTTCACCCTCTGGGTGGATTCCCTAGGTGGGTCTGCAAGGTTAGGGCTCGACCGATGGACTATGGCCCTAGAAAGCACCCTGCATCTAACCACACAGGCGGCACAAAGTGCCAAGGAGGACACCGAACGCAAGGTCCAGTGACTGACTACATTATAGGCCAACCCTGGCTCTTCCTTTCTGTGGGGTCCAGGTAAAGTCTGCCAAGGCTGTGCCAAGGAGGAAATAGATACGGATAGCTACTGGAGATGCCGCAGTGGCTAAGAGCAGAATTGGGGAAACTTTCTAGAATAATTTTGCAGGAAAAACTCAGAAAAATAGTGTGTTAAAAGGACATCTCTCAGACCTTCGTGAAGACATCCCATCACCTAAAGACACTAAGAAAAAAAACTGGGGAAAGCTGGAAATGGGAGGTTTTATGCAGGGCTGGCTTGCAGCTTTAATTGATGTGCCAGTATCCAATCATCCAAAGTTAGCTGCATAACCCTGTAGTTGAATGTAACGCCCTGTGTCTAATTGTGTACAATGAAGAAATTGTGTTTATACTGTATACCTGCACAATGTAAAACCATTTTACTTTAGTGTCTTCATTGTATAGCTTTAGAAATCCTCAACCCCTATATGCTGCACTGCATGGCTCAATTCTCTGTTTTTAAATGGAAAACTTTTAAGAAATGCTGTATGTCTGGCTCCACAATAACACAAGTACAAAAATTAGTTTTATTTAAATTTGTATCTCACTTCAATTGCTGGTCTTTAGCTCCACGTGTTTTGGACAAGAACCGCTCTGTTAGTTTCTCCAGATTTCGGGAATAATCCATCTCAATCTCTGCTTTTTTGCGGAAAAAGTCTTGCAAATCTTGGAGAAGTTGGGTCCGCAGGTCGCATTGCTGGTCGAGACATTTCAGCTGCTCCAACAGCTGAGCTCTTATCTCTAAATATAGAAAGAACAATTAAGTATAAATTAAAAGACAAAGTGGGATTGATTTACTGAAGGAGTAGAGCATGTTCACTTTGCAATGTGAATTTTCACAAAAAGTTTATCAGAGAAATAAAGCATGTAGCACACTATCTGCTATCAAAAATACTACAGAAGACTCATATCGCCAAGAGATTCAAAACATAACTATGATTGTCAAAATATCCAGATCCAAATACCATTTATGACGATCTAGTTTTCAAGGTGAAAGACATGACAATGAAAATTTTAGGTGGTGCTGCTTGTGTACACAGCCTTTCAGCCTTTCTGTTGGAGTTTAAAGTCCTGCGGGTAAAGGGAGAGGCAATTGTGATAATGACCAAGCAATGAAGTACTGAATCTCGGGGGCCCAAGAATAGAAAATCCAGAGTTGCCAAATCAAAAAGTAACCTAGCGTGGGTCAGCCTATTTTTAAACCAGCTCGGGGTTAATTTTCAGTACCAAAAGCGGTAACCCCGATCCACACTTGGGATTACACTGTAGCGTCTTACCTTGTCCACACGAGCCCTGCTGTGTCCTCCGGCCGATGCCGGCATCCTGTCTTCCGTGTTCCTTCCCTGCGAGCACTGGCGTCGCAGGGGGGCAGAACCAGCGGGAAATTTAAAAGTGAAAAAAAGAAAAAAAAATGCCCTACACGTGCGTTTATTCACGTAAGTGCAAGTGGCCGTGCAAGTGGCGGGGCAGTAGAGTTGGTTTTCATTTGAATTTTTTTTTATCCTACCTTTAACTTTATTTTTACTTGATCAATTTTTTACTCTCATTTACTTTATTTAACCTCGTGCCGTCCGCCCGTTGTGAAAAAACAGACGGACGGCAGACTCACACGGGCGGGTTGCCGTCAGACGGCTTTTTTTTTGCGCACGGGCAGAAGAAACCTGCCCTTTCTTTACAGCAGTTACCGGCTGTTTGATACGATCGGGGGCTCTATAGCCATGTATGCGCTGTCTGGCTTGATTGTTATCCCCCTATGTGATAGCAATCCCCCTATGTGATAGCAATAACTATAAATGTTAAAAAAAATTAAAAGCAAAAATTACGCTACACATGTTACATATCGCCGCGAACGTCGGAGTGAGAGCAATAATTTTAGGGCCATCAATCACTGATAACACTAAACTGATAAGTGGTAAAAGCGTTGCCTATGGCCAGTTTTGGTTATTACAGTTTTTTTGGAGGTTTCGCGCGCGCAATTTTAAAGCCCGACATGTTTGGTGTCTATTTACCCGACGTGACCCCATCTTACATTTTAGCCAAAAATTAGGCAATAATAAAAGGTTTTATCATTTAATATAGGGGAAAGTTTTTTTTGTTTTTTTTTAAATTTTCGGTAATTTTTCCTTAATATATTAAAAAATAAAAACCCCAGTAGTGATTAATTACCACCAAAAGAAGCTCTATGTGTCCCTATAAAATGGTAGAAAATGAATTTCAGTACAGCGTTGCATGACGGAATGTCAGTCAAAGTACTGCAGCGTTGAATACTGAAAAATGGCCTGGACAGGAAGGGGGTTTAACACTGCGGACTTCAAGTGGTTAACATTTGTTATTTTTTAATTTCATGTTATTTCTCACTTTTAATTTTTTACACTATTTTTTTTCCCCATCCTAACTTTATTGCCATCACACAGGAGCCATCAAGCCCATGTGAAAGTATTCATAGGTGACAGGTTCTCTTTATGGAACCTGTCACCTTTAATACAGGAGTTCTAGCATGAGCTCCTGTGACAGCCAAGATGGGAGGCTGCAAGTACTGCTCTCCTGTGTCAGTGTTAACATGGAGCAGAGCCGAGAACGGACGTTCTCTGCTCCCCACCCTGAACTAATATGCCATGGCCCCGTGTCCCCCAGAAAAGCAGGGGACGCCGAAAACCACGGCAGGGAGGGAGGCAGCGGGCGGGGAGTGAGACGGCGGGCGGTGACAGACGGCGGCCGGGGAGAGATGCAGCAGGCAGGGAGAAAGCCGGTGTTCAGGGAGGGGAGAGTGACAAATCAGACTGCTGTACAGCCGCTCGAGATCATTTGTACAAAAAAACGGCTCCCCCCCTCTACATATAGCCCTGCTGCTTGCCCGAAGCAGGGGCAAATGTAGAAAAGCTACCCGCCGTGCCATTAAAGGAGAACTATGAGGTGAGTGCTTTTCACTCATCTCATAGTTCTAGCCGACCTGTTACAATGAAACTGTCACAGGTCGGCTCAGTAGATCGGGAGGTGAGCTCTCTGCCGTGACAGGGGAGGGGCTGGATTCCCCCCTCCCCGTTCCGATCCGCCAGCGCTGACTGGCGGAACGGACGGGGGAGGGGGCGGGTACAGCTGGCTCTGCCTCTAGATAGGCAGAGCCAGCTGTCAGTCATACAGCTGGGCGGATCCAGACATGATTGTCGGGATCCGCTTCAGCTGCGGCGTCTTAGGCCCGGTTCACACCTCAGCGTTTTACAGCGCGTTCCTAAGCTCTGTAAAACGCTCAACATGTGAAAACCAATGAATGCCTATGGGCATGGTTCCCACCTGGGCGTTTTACAGCGCGTAGGAACGCGCTGCAAAACGCCCTACGCCCAAAGAAGTACAGGAGCTTCTTTGGGGCGTATTTGCCACGCGTATCCATTGGGATAGAGCCAGTTAGCCCACGGAAAGGCGCGTTTGTCGCACGTTTTTTACGTGCGCATCACGGTCGAAACACGCATATTCGCTGCGCCTAGATGTGAACCCAGCCTTAGTATACCGCGAGCTGCTGCGGCGTCTCAGTATACCGCAAGCTACAGCTTGCGGTATACTGAATCTAGGGTGACGGGAGGACACTAGTTTGTGTCCTCCCGTTACCCTAAGGAGAACTATGGGGAAAAGACTTAACCCCATAGTTCTCCTTTAAGACTTCGCAGTGGTCTAAAAACAGTAGCACTTAGCAGAACAGTAAAAGCCAGAGATTGTTAAAGTGACTCAGGAGAAAGCCTTGAAAATGAAAGTAGCTAAATTGTACCAGAATTGGGTCACTACTAAAGTAAAATTAAGGCCAGAGTATTAATTGTTTCCAATGAGGGAGATGTGTGATTATGCTCCATAACTTTCCTGCAAAATGAAATATAGCAATGAAAATGGTGCCACATCACTATAAATTTCTCTTTTCATTGATACCAATACTGAACCAGATCTTTTTGGCGACCACAGAAAATTAAGATTCTGACATCACAGTGCAAGAGGTTCCACTGTTGTAATCTGGAGACCAGTAGCTCTGCCTTAAAGGTTACCATACACTTTACAACCCTCGCAAGACTTTTGTCTTGCGAGGGTTGTAAAGTACTTAAAACAAACGTACGATCTGCCCATCTTGGACAGGCAAATTGTACTTGCAAACATCGTAAGCCCGCACACCGGCCCGTTCGGCAGTTGTCGAACAAGCAGGCCACTAACTCGCCGAGAAACGTACGATTCCCGGCGAGTTTTCCAGCCTGCTTGTTCGACAGAAGTTTCTACTGTACGGTCGCACGCCTTCCATACATCTTGCGATTATCGTACGATCACGGGATTTCCCGCGATTATCGTACAATAATCGCAAGGTGTATGGGCACCTTTACTCTTAGGAAATTCCAAATCTCTAACCAGGTCATTTAGGTCAAATCTGTGAGATTAGATGTGGTTCAGATGGAGCATATTGTGGGCTTAAGTTTGGGTCCGCTGACATCGATGGGCCCGGATCAGCTGCATCCTGCTCATCGTCTTCTGGTGGATCTGGAATAGGCAAGTCCTCACCACGGGGTACAGGATCGATTAATCGAACGTAATAATCGCCTAACTAATCGATTTTGAAAATAATCGTTAGCTGCAGCTCTAGATGCAGTGTGGATGGAATGTTTGGCTATGTATTAAATGAATATTGGAGTTACATGAATACATATTTTTATTCATAATTTAATAATTGTACATTTTTTTTTGTTTTTATTTTATTATTCTTTCCTTGAACACTGTACATTTTCCGCTTAAAGCCCAACTGTATGATAAATGTCACACCCCCGCTATCTAAACGCTAGATTAAGAAAAAAAAATCTGCATCTAAAAGCCATTTTTTTTTTGTAAGCTTGGGTCCTTCGAGTGTCCACATCAGTGCCTGCGTGACATGGACATTTCGTACTGGATATCAATTGGCCACAGTCCTCTGAGGATCCAGGAGATGATCAATGGTCTCAGGCACCATGGCGCTGGTGAGGAGCCCCAAAAGGGGAACTTAAGTAGATGGTTACTAGGATGGGTTAGAGGTTGGTTTGAGGGAGGAGTGGGAAATATGATTTTTGAATTCAGTTGGGCTTTAACTTTATTGCTCTCACAAGCTCCTTTTGCGATTGCATTGGCAGGTGACAAGTTCTCTTTATGGAGATATCAGGGGTCTGTTAGACTCTTGATGTCTCCCTTGTCCTCCACTGCAGACAATCAAGCACAGAACTGTGCTTGATCACCTGCTTCACTGGCATTTCAGCTGAGCTTGTGACAACTCTGAAGCAGGAAGCACTGAGTACAGCTCTTCCTGCCTCAGTAATCATAGAGCAGATTAGGAAACAGACGCTCCCTGATCTGTTCCAACTCGCCTTCCCAAATTAAGAAACCATGATTTTGCTATAACCACTTCAAGACCAAGACGTACATGGATCTCCTATGTTCCTGAAGTGGTTAAAGTAGAACCAAACCGAAAAATTATTTACGTTTTGCACTCACGCCATCTGCCTCTCCACCCAGAATGGAGGAGGATTAGAATACCTGTTTGTATACCCGGTATCACGGAGAGTGAAAGAAACTCTTACATTTGGGGCCGTCACCACAACAGGAATAGAGGAGAAACCCTTTCAATGGGACACTAGTTCGTGAGACCCTGATCTCAACAGAAATTTCCATCAAATTGGTGGGATTTCCTCTCACTTCCTGTTATGGCTTTGGAACATGAGGTAAAGGGAAATCTCTAACAGAAGATGGCTTTGGCTTCACTTTATATATTTGGTAGATCTGTCCATCGGAGGAGCCCAATTTTGGCAGTCAAACAGCACCTCTTTGCCTACCCAGAACAGAACCCACCCACAAGCTGGGAAGGAGTTACCGTTCTATTGGGAGACCAGACACTTTAAACTCTCCCGGGACACCCCC
>NW_017306345.1:1283929-1285425 GCF_000935625.1 Nanorana parkeri | reverse complement strand
ATTGCTGTATAATTTTACACTTTCCATTTCACTATATTGCACACCACACTATCTTTTTTTCTTTACTTCCACCGCTCCAAGCTTGCTCCTGTGATGGACTACAACCTCAATACAAACTAGTAGTCCTATCACTGGAGCCATTTTTTAAACTGTATTTTATAGTTTATCCGATTAATCGAACGTAATAATCGCCTAACTAATCGATTTTGAAAATAATCGTTAGCTGCAGCTCTAGATGCAGTGTGGATGGAATGTTTGGCTATGTATTAAATGAATATTGGAGTTACATGAATACATATTTTTATTCATAATTTAATAATTGTACATTTTTTTTTGTTTTTATTTTATTATTCTTTCCTTGAACACTGTACATTTTCCGCTTAAAGCCCAACTGTATGATAAATGTCACACCCCCGCTATCTAAACGCTAGATTAAGAAAAAAAAATCTGCATCTAAAAGCCATTTTTTTTTTGTAAGCTTGGGTCCTTCGAGTGTCCACATCAGTGCCTGCGTGACATGGACATTTCGTACTGGATATCAATTGGCCACAGTCCTCTGAGGATCCAGGAGATGATCAATGGTCTCAGGCACCATGGCGCTGGTGAGGAGCCCCAAAAGGGGAACTTAAGTAGATGGTTACTAGGATGGGTTAGAGGTTGGTTTGAGGGAGGAGTGGGAAATATGATTTTTGAATTCAGTTGGGCTTTAACTTTATTGCTCTCACAAGCTCCTTTTGCGATTGCATTGGCAGGTGACAAGTTCTCTTTATGGAGATATCAGGGGTCTGTTAGACTCTTGATGTCTCCCTTGTCCTCCACTGCAGACAATCAAGCACAGAACTGTGCTTGATCACCTGCTTCACTGGCATTTCAGCTGAGCTTGTGACAACTCTGAAGCAGGAAGCACTGAGTACAGCTCTTCCTGCCTCAGTAATCATAGAGCAGATTAGGAAACAGACGCTCCCTGATCTGTTCCAACTCGCCTTCCCAAATTAAGAAACCATGATTTTGCTATAACCACTTCAAGACCAAGACGTACATGGATCTCCTATGTTCCTGAAGTGGTTAAAGTAGAACCAAACCGAAAAATTATTTACGTTTTGCACTCACGCCATCTGCCTCTCCACCCAGAATGGAGGAGGATTAGAATACCTGTTTGTATACCCGGTATCACGGAGAGTGAAAGAAACTCTTACATTTGGGGCCGTCACCACAACAGGAATAGAGGAGAAACCCTTTCAATGGGACACTAGTTCGTGAGACCCTGATCTCAACAGAAATTTCCATCAAATTGGTGGGATTCCCTCTCACTTCCTGTTATGGCTTTGGAACATGAGGTAAAGGGAAATCTCTAACAGAAGATGGCTTTGGCTTCACTTTATATATTTGGTAGATCTGTCCATCGGAGGAGCCCAATTTTGGCAGTCAAACAGCACCTCTTTGCCTACCCAGAACAGAACCCACCCACAAGCTGGGAAGGAGTTACCGTTCTATTG
>NW_017306345.1:1261925-1283900 GCF_000935625.1 Nanorana parkeri | reverse complement strand
CCCCCCCCCAAGGACACAAATAGGAACATATAATGGGGACATTAGGCTAGACTGCAGGCAACATTCCTGTTGAACATTGAATCATCTTCAGGTAGCTGTCCTGGAAGATAATTAGGGGAAAATTCACTTTTTTTTTGCGGTTTCTAGACTTCTGCTTAAAATCCCATCTCCATGTTTGTTACTTCACCCGTCCTGGAAATCAAACAAAGAAAAAACAAACAGTGCAGTACCCAGCCTTTCCATGCTCTAGAGCTGCCCTCTGATCCTCATGTGGGTTGAATGACATCCAGTGTCATTCAACCCACTTTCTGTAAGCACAAACGGTCATGACATGCTATTGTGCAGCTTAGGCTGATAGCTGAATGCTGCATAGAACGACGCTCACACGTCACTACATGAGCGCAGTTTTCTGCAGCACTGACCACCCACCACCTGAGGAAAAAAATAAACCCTTATTTGCCAAGTGGAAAACTTGCCCATATGGTATGGCAATAAGGGGGCGTGTTCTATAATACAGAAGTAGAGTACTGGATAGGGCTGACAACTAGACATGGCATTTCATTGCAGCAGAGTCTCTGTGTTGCCAGCTCAGATAGGAAGTTAGGAGCAACAGAGTTCTTTTGCATATGTAGTGTTTTCAAATAGACAGATCATAAGGAAAGAAAATGTATTGCAGAGATGAACTCCATACTTGTTTTGCACAGACAAACTATAAGGTTATAGTAAGGGCACCTAATATTTGCAAGCAGTTCTCAAAAACACAAACATTTTTCAAATTGAACTCTTCAATTTTAAAAATGAGATACATTTCATACTTTCAGCTAAACTGTGAAAAACAATACATCAGAACACTGTTTTCTACTTTCAGGCCAGGTTCACACCATTTTCCAGACCAGAACGCCATGCATTTTGCCACATTTTGACCGTGTTTCAGAATGTTTTTTTTCCTTTTTTGTAGCTTAAAATGGGCTTTCAGGTGCAGTCCAGTGCGTTTGCATGCATTTTGTATGCATTCGAGACCAGAGAAGCCGTTTTTTTGTCTGGTGCAGAATGGACTGCACTGGTGTGAACAGAGCCCAGAAATACCATAGGGATACATTGGGATGCTTTTTTGGTCTGGGAACAAACTGTTCTGGTCTGGACATGACCCAGACATGGTGTAAACAAGCCCACAATTATGAATTTATTAGTAGATTTGGTGCCTTTTTGTTTCAGCTAAACTTAAGTTAGATTCTTGACCCCAACTACACTTCTATCAGTACACAGTATGTAGTCAATCAATTGGTTCATACAGCATCAACTTGAAATATTTATAGCGATTAAACTATAAAACTACATTTTTAACAATACTGGACCTTATTTGTGTTTCACTCGGCTGTAGATCCTCAAATCCTCTCCAAATTGGTGCCAACACAGTCCTTCCTTCTGGAGGGTGGCTACTGTTGTTCCCCATGGTCCGTGTGTGGGTTGTAAAGTAGCCACCGCACCAAGCTCACTCCCGTGATAGACTACAATCTCAATACAAATTAGTAGACTAAACTTGTCATTATAGTCCTTCACAAAAGCAAACTTGGAGTGGTGGCTACTTTACAACCCACACACGGACCATGGGGAACAACAGTAGCCACCCTCCAGAAGGAAGGACTGTGTTGGCACCAATTTGGAGAGGATTTGAGGATCTACAGCTGAGCGATACACAAATAAGATACATTTGTGTTAATAGTTAAAGTAGTATTAAGGTCTGGGCGTTTACCTTAATGCATTCTCTGCATTAGGGTAAAAACAGCCAAGCACCTTTTTTCAACCTCAGTCCTCCTCAGTCTCCCCCACACTCACCCGTCAGCTGCGCTCGTCCCCGCCGCCGGTCCCGAAGCGATCCCCCGTACCTAAAACCTCCGGGTTGCGGGGGGAGGATACTGATGGCAGAGTAGCCATAGGCTCCTTCTGCCATCAAAGAGGGAAGGGGCGTGGCCTGCCACAGGGCTGAGTCTATGGACGCACACAGCCGCTGCGGGCACGAGTGCCTCCATTAGAACGATGGTGGCACCTGTGCAGGGGTGGGTGGAGGGAAAGAATGGCGGGGACCCACTAGAAAATAAGGAATGAAGAACTTAATTTAAAAAAAACACAACAACAGCCTCCAGCAAAGGAGGGTCTCCTTAAAGGAGAAATAAAAAATGGCTTTAATATCACTTTAAGGTAATACATATTTAACTCCCGAGTTTAATGTCACTTTAACCACTTGCTGACCAGGGTGTTAAAACCCTCTTCCTGTCAAGGCTATTTTTCAGTTTTCAGCACTGCATTACTTTGACTGACATTTATTCTGTCACGCAATGCTGTACTAAAATTAATTTTATACAATTTTTTGGGAACACAGCTTTCTTTTGGTGGTATTTAATCACCACTGCAGGTTTTTGTTTTTTTAACTATATAATGAAAATTTTTGAAAACAAAAAGGTTTCCCTACTTTATGTTTTAACATTTACCATTACCCAATTTTTTGGTAAATTTTAAAGATCGGGTCATGTCGTGTAAATAAGACACTAAACATGTCAAGCTTTAAATTTGCGTACACCTGCGACATCACAAAAAACTACCTTGCCTAAAATTGGCCATAGGCGACACACTTTAAAAGTTTTTCCCTCTCACCACTTTAGTGTTTTCAGTGATTGAGGGCCCTAGAATTATTGCTCACACTCCCACATTTGCGGTGATATGTAACATGTGGTGTAATCATTGTTCTCGCATGTAGGCGCACCTATGCGTATTTACGTTTATATGTGTGAGCACGTGGGGGACTTCTATTAAAAAAAAAAAATAAATCACACTCCCCACAATAAAAATGTATTTTAATTTATTTTTTTACACTTAAAACAGGTCCTCTATGCTATCACAGAGGAAGCTAGCAAGCCCCCTATGTGATAGTCAATATACAATCACAGTAGAGCTGCAGCTAACGATTTTCAAAATCGGTTAGCCGATTATAAAGTTCACTTAATCAGTTAAAAAATAAAATACATTTTAAAAAATGGCTCCAGTGATGGGACTACTAGTTTGTATTGAGATTGCAGCCCATCACAGGAACAAGCTTAGAGCGGTGGAAGTAGAAAATAAAAAAAAAAAGTGTGGTGTGCAATATAGTGAAATGGAAAGTATAGAAATTATACAGCAATGAATGCAGAATGGCACCGGCTATAGAGGACTACAAAACCCAGCAACAGTCCATTATACAGCGCAATGCAGAATACCACTAGCTATAGAGGACTACAAAACCCAGCAACAGTCCATTATACAGCGCAATGCAGAATACCACTAGCTATAGAGGACTACAAAACCCAGCAACAGTCCATTATACAGCGCAATGCAGAATACCGCCAGCTATAATGTACTATTGCTGGGTTTTGTATGCCTCTATAGCTAGTGGTATTCTGCATTGCGCTGTATAATTTACTATTACTGAGTTTTGTAATCCTCTATAGCTGGCTGTATTCTGCATTGCGCTGTATAATGTACTGTTACTGGGTTTTGTAATCCTCTATAGCTGGTGGTATTCTGCATTGCGCTGTATAATTTACTATTACTGAGTTTTGTAATCCTCTATAGCTGGCTGTATTCTGCATTGCGCTGTATAATGTACTGTTACTGGGTTTTGTAATCCTCTATAGCTGATGGTATATTGCTCTGTATAATATAGAGCACAATGCACATCAGCTATAGAGGAATACAAATCCCAGCAATACATTATAGAGCACCATCTGTGGCAAAGTGCAGGCTTACCTGAGCAGTCTTCCAGCAACTTGCTTCTGAGATTGGGCCTGTCAACGGCTGTCATCCCCCCACACCTGCTCCTCCTTACTTATTCTACCCGCGTCGCTGTGCCAATGGTGGATGTGGGCGGGCGGTGAGGTGGGGAGGAGGTGCGGTGCACAGCTTGTGTGGAGCCGTGAACAGGGAAGTCAATTAATCGATGATTGAAAATGTTGACAACTTTTTCAATAAATCGATTATAATCATTTTGGTTGATTAGTTGTTGCAGCCCTAAATGACAGGTCCCCTTTATGGAGGCATCGGGAGTCTAAGACCCCTAATGTCACCTGGGGACCCCCAAAGAAGCTAATGAAGCACAGTTCTGCTTCACCAGCTTCTTCTCTGACTATAGCAGCCAGAGAAATGACAGCTAAAAGGCGGAAGTGATGTAATACACATCACTTCCGGCTATTAGAGAGAGGGGGAGTGGGGACAGCGGAGCCCAGGATAACCAGCAGTGGCGGCGGAGAGGGGCCCGCACACTGCATGTACTCCCACAAGCGATCGGCCGGCTAAACGCTTGTATTTAACAGCCGGTACCAGCTGTTTCGATACCCAGTGAGATTCCGCGCGCGTGAGCAGGAAAAAAGTAATCACATACATGTACGTCCACCTGCTGGGAAGCATCAGCCAGTGTTTTAAAATGGCCGGACAGCAACTGGTTAAATGTGTAGACATGTTAGGTTTTTTTTTTTTTCAGATTGTCAAGATCTGTGAAATCTGTTAATGTAATAAAATGTGACATTTAATTTGCACACACTGTGGAAACCTCCTTTACAACAAACCCATTTCCATAGGTGTATTTCAGTAATAAAGACATAGTATAACATGGAAAGCACCCACCAACATGTTCAGCTTCTTAAGTCTTTATTCACACATAGCAGTTTCCGCACGGTTTTTCGCGCTGAACGAAACGGTGCAAACAGTAACATACGCCGTTTGTGGCTATTACTGTCATTGCTGAGCCTGATGAAGGAGACCCTGCATGGCCCCGAAAGCGCTAGTTTTGGTGGCATGACGTTCCAATAAACTATCTCTTTGCACTGTAATACTGGTTGTGTGCTGGTGACATTTATTCATCTTTATTACTGTAGCTGGAACGTGCAAAATCCACTCATAAAAATTGCGACTGGCCTATTTTGCAGGACACGCGGTTTCATACTGTGCCGCCGCCACAATAGTCTGAACAATGCACATTGCAATGCATCGGTCTTTACGTTTAGTGCGGAAAACCACTCATGTGTAAATGGAGCCTTAGAACGCAAATAGGTAACAGCTTCAAGTGACATCAGCATTATTATTGTTGTTTTACCACAATTCAGTAAATCAGGATTGTGGAATAAATGGGCTGTTTCCTTTTTCATTATGGTACACACACTGAAATGCTGACAGCAACAGTCACAGGATTAATTTAAAAGAGACAATATAGGCTTAACCCCTTCAGCAGGAATAGGGTCAACAGAATAATCGTAAAGCATTTAAGGCCTTTCTATCAACATAGCATAGCCCAGCCCATTATGAAGAAATATTAATCACTGCAAATCCCCATCTTACGTTGCTTTTTAATTTAAAAGCACATCATAAAACCCTACAAGAAACCA
Organism: Nanorana parkeri; assembly: GCF_000935625.1. Taxonomy (NCBI): domain Eukaryota; kingdom Metazoa; phylum Chordata; class Amphibia; order Anura; family Dicroglossidae; genus Nanorana; species Nanorana parkeri. The sequence goes on along the minus strand of NW_017306345.1, from coordinate 1,278,489 downwards.
AATAAAAAAAAAAAAAAAAAGTACAGAGACAAATGTGGCAGTTGGTAGGTGAATTTCTTCCTTATCCCTGTGTAGTACAGTATAAAACCAGTACATTTTAAGCAAAAAAAAAAAACCCCACATACAGTAATAGTACAAAAAAAACAAACACATACATTACCTTTCACTTGGGTGTCATACTCTGCAATGATCTCTTTATCCTTTTTAAATTTTGCTAGAGATGTCATGTTGACCGTATTGCTTGTAATTCCAGTATGAAGAAAGAGGTTTCAGACAAAAATCAGTGTGGTTTTGTTAGCAATAGTGTTCCCTGTCCATGGAGAAATGAAGGGACAGATGACAGTATTGCAAAGGGATCTCCAGGTCTTGCAAACATGCAGCTGTCTGAACAGCAACCGCCTCCTGCAGCAGGCTTGGCCTTATTCTCTGCACCAAATCCTAAGCAGCAGCAGCCCTGACTCCCGCAGTTCTCTCTTGATTGCAGACATCAACAGTAGAGCGTGTTAAATCCTTCCCCAATATAGCTGCATGGTTCTTTTCACCTTTATTCACAATCTTACCCAAACCAGGTATCAAATCCAAAACAGGAAGCACAGCGAGCTTCTTTCTAGAATTAAAAATTCAACAGGCAATGAATTAAATACAAAAGTATGAAGGAAACATCTGTCAACAGGGATACAGAGCCAGCAGAACATGAAATACTGACATTTACCAAACACAGAAAGAACATCAACCGAATTACTACAAATTAAACTTTCTGGCCATCAAGGACAACGAACAGTTTATTTTCTTTTAATAAAATGTTCCCACACATGTACTGACAGCCACAAAGCAGGCGATTGCGGGGGCTTGGCTCTTGGAGACGTTCCACTTTTCTGCGATTCAGAGCAGACAACAATGGGTCTTGGTCAATTGACGGCTAAATTGCAAGACACCATGCCGAAATTGCGCAAAGTTTGGGAGCCATGGATCTCTCACTTCCGAACGCCCGATTTTGATAGAGAGCTTCTGGAACCCCGACATACATTACCTTTCCCATTTGTCCTGAGCTGTGGATATGCGATCCAGTGGCTGACCCCTATGCCTATTCTTTGCACTTTGTAGCTTACCTTTTTCCCCATTTGGGTCACTTGTCTACGATCAGTTTATATCGGGTATATGCTAAATGCTAACCTCCCCCACTCAAGGCAACTACTGATGTGTGACATCTATACTGCCTTGTTGTGCTATAGTCCTATTCTTGTTATGCATATTGGATTTAAAAAAAATAAAAATAATAATAAAGTTGTTCCCTCTGCCTTTGGAAACCCTTGTAGGGCTGCAACTAATGTTTTCATAATCGATTAGTTGACTGATTTTTGTTTTCTCTATTAACAGGATAAAAAAATACCATCCTTCATTTAAAATAAAATACACAAATAGAGTGTTACAAACAAAATTTACTTCAGAATACTGCATGCACAATTTAGCAGTCATACTGCATGTTCCAGTGTGTGCAATTACACTGCGGGCAGCAGGCACATATGGGGCACCATTGACACCTTGGCACTGCAACACACTTCCCACAGCTGGGCTATTGCAATTGGAATTAGCCAATAGCAGGCAGGCAATTGCAGGGAGGTTGCAGAGTCACAGCCATGTTGGCTAAGGCTCCATTCACATATAGCGTTTGCATTTCCCGCGCGGAAGACCGCATGGCACGTAAATGCTACAATCTTTACATCTGCATGGATTCCGCTTGTTTGCAGCTATACTATAGCCACGAACATGCGGAATCCGACCCTGAAATTGTGCTTGGACTATTTTGGGGGGCGTGCAGAAAACTCATGTGTGACTAGAGCCTGACAGCTGGTCTCTCCTCCCCACTGGCGCCAGCTGCAGCAGGCTGTGTACCTTCCGAGCCCCATTGCCTCTGCCGATGGGGAAGAGCAGCGGAGACACAAACCGCAGCATGCAGCAGGCTCCCAGCAGGGAAAAAAAAAAGACAGCTGTGGCAGCAGGGGGAGCTCCCCTCATTGCTGGGCACCGGCCTGTGTCCCCTCCGATCCCCATTGCCTCTGCCGATACAGATGGGGGAGAGCAGCGGGGACACAAACTGCAGCGGGCTCCCAGCAGGGAAAAGACAACTGCGGGGCAGGGGAAGCTCTCCTCACCGCTGGGCACCGGCTGCAGCGGTCTGTGTCCCCTTTGATCCCCATTGCCTCTGCGGATACAGATGGGGGAGAGCAGTGGACACACAAAACACAGCATGCAAAGGGCCCCCTGCGGCGGCAGGGGGCGCTCTTCTCACCACTGGGCACCAGCTGCAGGAGTCTGTGTCCAAGCAAGGATCGGAGGACACACACAGCTGCTGAAACAGCACAAAAAAAAGGAGAGAACTAAGGGATCCAGACCAACTAATCGATAATGAGAATAGTTGACAACAATTCTCATGAAATCGAGCAATTAGTTGCTTGCAGCCCTAAACCCTTGGCTGATCATATTGTACTGCATCCATTTTCACGGTCATCCATCAGCATTTGCTTGTCTTGTAAAAAGAATGCACATGATCCCTTCACAGAAATGAAAGCAAGCCACAGCACACCATATGGGCATGCCCTGTTACAGAATGTTGGCATGAAAGAAAACCCTGCAGGGGAAAGGAATCCTGCCTTTTGTGGAAGCTTTGACAGAAAATCACCAAGAATGTGCTGTACATAGTCTGAGCACTGTGACCACAGACAGCCAAGGAAGCAGAAAGACACCCAAAGCAAAAACACAGATAACCAAAAGAAAAGCACAAGCCTGCTTTGTGGCCCCAATGAACCATGAACACAGGCTACAGGGATCAGGGAAGGTTTCGGAAAACGGAACTGTTGCAGGGATTTAGCACAGGAAACTGCCAGTGATCACAATGGCGGAATTGTGAAGAGAATGACAAAAGGATTGGTTTATATTTGAGGAAGGCCAGCACCTATGAGCATGTCTGATAAATGGAAGTGAACGCTGCCTCCCCATTCTGATCCACCCTGCTAGAATAGGCAGGATTCACCATTGGGAGGCACAAAGCAAGCCGCACACTACATGCGCCTTACAACACCACATTCAAGGCAGTGACCCCGCTAATGACACAATTTTAGGGGACACAATGCTCACAAAGCATCAGATCGCCGTTCCGCCCTACACAGGGAAAGCGATCACTTGCTCTCCACAGATTGGTGTTTAAAACTGAAGGCTAGCAACAGGACTCGTACAAGGGCAGGCGTTCCGCTTCCCCATTGCCTTTTCTCGTTTCACTCCTTCCACTTTGAATTCCCTCACATGTTAGGCGTCGCTCGGAGAGGACCGGACACACCCCACCAAATCTCCGTTTCCCGTTTTTTTGTTCTGTTTTTAAATAAACTTCATCAAACGGATGCAAACGTTTACCTTTCAACAGCCGGAGCTAACGTTTTGGAACGAATCTAGAATTTGGATCTTCATCCTCTGATTCCGTTCAATCCATGGAAAACGCACACACGTACGTTTCCTTTCAACTACAGTTCCCGAAGGAATACGCTAGACCCGCCCACTTCGGCCAATAGAAAAACGTAGCGGTAATGATTGATCGTGAACATCTCCAATCGTTTGTTTTCTTAAAGGCGTTGCCAAGAGAACGTGAGTGCGAGCCAATGAACGTGCTCTTAAAGTTGCAGGGGCTGAAAAAAAGCGTCACTGGAAAGGTGTGTCTTTTTTTTTTTTTTTTTTAAAGGGAAGGGTGGAAGTGTGTGTGCGTCTTCAGTTGGACGGAGGATAGTGTATTGTATGTGGTTGATGCTGACTACTAAGGAACTGAGATTAAACAGTAACCCCTGAGATATGTTATGCAAATTGAGAAGAATGAGAATAGGGAACAGAGAGGGGAATTTATCAAAACTGGAGCAGACAAAATCTGGAGCATCTCTGCATGGCAACCAATCAGCCTCTCTGTTTTATTTTCAAACCTTAACTGAACAAACTAAAGAGAGAAGTTGGTTGCCATAGACAACTGCTCCAGATTTTGTCTGCTCCAGTTTTGATAAATCCCCCCATTCTTTATAATACTAATGTAATTTTCCTTTGCTGAGCACTCATCATGTCAGCCTGCTCATCGGTTGACTCCACCCCTGTGACCCCACAGGACAACCCCCTAAAAAAAAATTGTTTCAACCATACACTATGCACATTTCGGACAGTTTTTGATGACCCAGTTTTCGCACCCTACCGCCCATGCTGCGTGTAATTAGTATGCAGCCCCTGTCCTTCTCTATGGGAATACACGGCCATACGCCGCCCTACGCTCACCCCAAGTGCAGGTCCGTACAGGTGCGGATGTCCTGGCTCGGACGCAGACAGGATCCATCCTGTCAGCGTACGAGTATGGACAACCGCACCGGCACGGACGTGTAGGCGGCGTATGGCCACGTACTCCCATAGAGAAGGACAGGGGCTGCGTACTAATTATACCCAGCACCTGTCCTTCCCGGGAGCTCCCCGATACAGCCATGCACGCAGCACGGAGCTGTGCGCGCCTGCTTTTTCTCATGTGAATGAGGCCTTACTGTACTTTTGTTTGGGACTCATCATGTCAGCCTACGTCTCCCTCCCTGGTGTTCCAACTTATTGATTTGGTATTCCCAGAGCTCGTCATGTCAGCATACGCATGGGAAGTAGCAAGCAAAAACAATGAGGGGTGGGAAAAAACAACACCGACCCGAATGCAAAAGATAATGTAATAATACAAACATCAGTCGTAAACGGAACTGAAGCCCCCAAAGACTGAGAAGCCTTAGGCTGGTAATGGCAGATAAAGGTATTGGTGGACTTCCAGCTAGAAGCTTTGCATACCACTTCAGCTGCCACCTTGGCAAAAACGTTCCCACAAAGCAGCTGTCGCCCTTGTGAAATGAGCCAAGACCTTTTCTGGGGGGAAACACCTATGGACCTCATCTGGGACCTTCAGGAAGGATGAAAAGATTCTCAGATACCCACAACTTCTCTGTTCTTCAAAGATACGTAGTGATGACTCACAGCAAGTCCAACTTCACCCATTCTACATGCCCTGGAGAGTCCACTGAGGGTATTAGTGAAGAAAGGATGGTGGAAAGTTGTAGCTACCTTCAGAAGAAAGGATGAAACAGGTCGCAAAACCCCCTTATCATGAAAGATCTGACAGTAAGGTGGTTTGTAAACAAAAGCCATGGATATCAGAAAAAAAAAACGTCTTCAGGGTTAGGAGCCTAAGGGAATTGTTTTTGCCTGGCCAGAATAGCCCATTTTGGAAAGGATTATCTTCAATAGGTGAGGGATAGGTGGCTTCAACTTGATCTCTGCTCTAAGAAATTGAGCTGTTAAGGGTTCTTCCACCTAATGATAATGAGTCAGTGCAGATAAAGTGGATTCCTGCATCCTAATGGTGCTATAGCTGAAACCCTTTTCCAGGGCCAACTGTAAAAAGTCCAGAACATAATTTCGACCAGGAGTCAAAAGATCACAACCCCTGGTGCAGCCACCTAACATAACTTTTGCTAGACACAAGAGGTTGTAGAATTAGTTGAAAGATTTCTAGATTTCAGCATGCAACACTAGACTGTGATGTATAGCTGGGTCAACCTGTGCCTTTAAAACTGCCTGGCTGTCAAATTGAGCCGACTTAGACTGAGGAGGAACCTGCCATCCTGTAGAACAGGGGTAGTGAATTAAAATTCAAGGAGGTCCAGTGAGTAAAATTTCTTTCAACCCGAGGTCCGAATCGCGGGTCAAAATTGAACAGTCACTTAGTCCATGTCTGTACCGCAGTCTGCCATATAGGCTGCATTCACACCTGCACTACAGCGCACAGCTGCTGGTGTCTGTTCCCAGACACAGTACTGATGCACAAGATCCCGGCACATCGCACTGTTCAAGTTTTTTTATTTTTTGTTTGAACTTTATTGAAATGTCATGAGTGACATTTCATTAAGTTCTATGGGGTCAGTGCAGTGTGATGCAGTTGTGTCCCGCATGCAGCACTTTTTTGCAGCACACGCAACCACAACGTGGTGGTGTGAAGGCAAATTGCCTTGTCTAGTGTTGGGGCTGCACTGAAAAAAGCGGCCAGAGCAGCTCTAACGTATCTGGTGTGAATGTAAAGGGGAACTCCAATAGGGACAACAAGGGGAACTCCAATAGGGACAACTAATAATTAGCTGTCACTATCAGAGTGCCCCTTTATGTTTGTATTTCATGTAAGGGGGAACTCTGGTGGGGGCAACTAATATAAGCAGGCATTCCGATGGGGGCAACTACTAGGTAGTCATCCCCATCAGAGTGCCCCCTTACATTGGTTGTCCCCATTAGGGTGCCTCCTTACATTGTTTGTCCCCATTAGAGTGCCCACTTACATTGGTTGTCCCATTCAGAGTTCCCCCTTACATCAGTTGTACCCATGGGATTGCCCACTTACATTGGCTGTCTCCATGCGATTGCCCCCTTACATTGGCTGTCCCCATCAGAGTGTCCCCTTACTTTTGTAAACAATGCAACGGGGCTCTCTGATGGTGGCAATAAATGTAAGGGGGAACTCCGATGGGGGCAAATTATAATCAGTTGCCCCCATCAGAGTAACCTCTTACACTGGTTTTCCCCTAAAGAGCCCATTCACACCAATGCAGTGCATTAATCGTCATTGTGATTAACGCACACTACCGCATAATGCACCTACTGTGCATTACAGCGTGGCAGGTGCACTGTATTGCCATTCATTTAAATGGCACCCCAAATGCACCCTCCGACCGCAATGCATTCGACCACACCGCAACGCCTGGTACTACAATACCATCTGTTATGGTGCAATACGGTTTAAAAAGTAGTGCAGTATTCAGTAGTGTGCATCAATCACAAAGAAGCGTGTGAATATTGCCAGGGGCATCCTCAGGTGTGGTGTCACCCAGAGTGGCCGCTGGGTGACACCCAGCTGGGATGTCATCACACATGCTTTTTTGGTGATGGACTCCAGCAAAAAGAGGAGGGGACGTTCCCCCACCGGGATGAGGTATACCGCCAGGTCCCCTCCTCTCTCGTGCAATTGTCGGCCTCTCTGTACACTCTTTCATTTTACTATTAACACAATATATAGATTTAACCTTCAGAAAAACAAGGCCAAACATACATAAATCGATTTTAAAAAATCTGATGGGACAACTAATGTATGGAGCACTCCAATGGAGGCAACTAATGATTAGCTGACCCCATCAGAGTGCCCTCTTACATTGGTCGTGCTCATCAGTGTACCCCCCCTTTCATAATTAATGTTAGAGGGCACTGTGTCGGGGACAACTAATGTAGGGGGCACTCCGATGGAGGCAAATAATGATTAGTTGACCCCATCAGAGTGCCCTCTTACATTGGTTGTGCTCATCAGAGTGTTTCCCCCACTATCGTAATTAGTTTTAGAGGGCACTCTGTTGGGGACAACTAATGTAGGGGGCACTCCGATGGAGGCAACTAATGATTAGTTGACCACATCAGAGTGCCCCCTTACATTGACTGTACCCATCAGAGAAGCTGTAGAGGCTCAACTGGCGTGGGAAGGAGACAGAAGAAAATAATGGAGTTGTCCCAGAGCGAGGATTAAAATGGAACGCTGTGGACAGGGTAACTGCCAGTTTATTGATTTTTAGGGGGTTGTCCTGTGAGGTTGTAGGTCAGAATTGACCCATGTTTAGGGTGACATGATGAGCTTTAGGAAATAATCTGTTAGACTGTAATACAAAGAGGTTGCTCCAACCATTTGTTTTTGCTTTGTTTGCCCCCCCCCCCCCCCCCAAAAAAAAACTTATTTATTTATTATGATTATCTATGATCTCCACACAGCTGGACTCCTCCCCATTATTTGCTATGCTCTGTGTCTTGAAGAATAGTTGGCCATCTTGTTATAGGCAAGGCTTTGTTTCGTCATGTCAGAATCTTCAGCAAGGTGAACAGTGAACAGCACAGTAGTGACATCACTAAATCTTACTCCCAATCTCCTGAGACTAGCAGTTAAAGGTAGCAGTGTTTAGGTCACACATTGCCTGTATACTGTAGCTATGATGCTGTACACACAGTATCTAATGAAAAAACAAAAACAAGGGGTGCCGTCCCTAGTGTAGATACATTTTTATTAAACAAACGACAAAAGTAGAATAATACTCGCAAAAGAGTAGATGACAATGAGCCTTCAAAATCAAAGGTTTTTTTTTTAAGGAAACTCTCTTCATTTGGAAGAAGTAAAAACTTTTCAGGGTGAACCAAGTCGCCACACATCACCAGCTGTAAATGCAAGTGTACAGGCAAGGTTTTAGCTGGTTTGGGCGATTTTAAATAATTCAGTCTAGTGACTTTGGGCAAGGTCGACCCAGGCAACTTTAACTGTAAACAAGTATGAACTGCATCCACAAGGACAGAAACTGTGTCCTTGAGCTTAGAAGACATGTCAAGAGACTTGTCCACTGGAAGCAGACCAGGGACAAGTGTATACTTATTTGCCCTTGCAGACCCAGCTATGTTTCCACTATGTCAGTGTGTCAGACTTCAACTGTTTGGTCTAAATCTATGGCTAGGGACCATGGGTCCATCTTAGAAGACCCTGCCGTTCCTAAATAGCTGTACATTTTTCCTGTGTCCCTGCACTATTGTGCTAATGGATATTGTCCCCTAGTTACTATAATCCCAATCCCAAATAGATTTTGGTTTCGGTTTTGGCCTGACAAATTTTTTATTTTCGGTTTCGGTCTGAAAATTCCATTTATGTGCACCTCCAATAGAAACTTTTCTAAGTTAACAATATAAAAACAGTAACACTGAATGTTGTGTATGTTATAACCCTGCAGTATGTAGGATATCCCTTTCAAACCCTTAGATTTAGAATAGGGGAGCATTTCTGTGGTGGCATAAACCCCAAAAATATGTCCACACATTTTTTGAAAGTACATGGAGGTGATATGACTTAATTTGCGTTGAATGGTGTGTGGAGAGCTTTCCCATCTGAGAGAGGAATTGATTTACACCAGAGGATTCTAGAGCGAGGGGTCTGGGGGATATTTAAATTACAATCCAGGATCCCCCTTGGCCTAAACCACCGCTGGGATGTTTGTATTAAGTACAAATGTAGTAAGTATCTTATTTGTAAGTACGGTAATAATGTTTGTATTCCATTCTTATGACATTTACATTCTGTCTTGTAGTAAATTAAATTGTATGCTCTTTAACCCTTTCCCTGCTAACGCCATAATGCATATGGTGGAACAAAAACGTATCTTGCTGGCCAGGTCCATATGGCTTTCACCCTTCTGCTATAAGCTCATGGTCGCTTCAGCGATCATAAGCTTATAATAGAAGGCTTCCCCTGACGGTTCTCTGTAAATGAACAGCTGTCATCAGTGGTTGACAAGCCGCTAATGACAGCTGTTTATTGACAATTAGATTGACCCCCCGCATGGCGCCATTACTGCCGCTCTGCAGCTCTCTCCTTCCCACCAGTTGCAGTGGTTTGTGTCCCCTCCAATCCCTGCTATTTCGGCAGAGGCAGCAGGGATCGGAGGAGACACAGACCACTGCAGCTAGCAGGGAGGAGAACAGTTAAAGTCAGGATGCTAAGCGGGGGTGGTGCAGAGGGTGAGCTTCAGGATGGAGAGTGGAGGATCAGTAAATATGTGTAATATTTAAAGACCCTTCCCTATACTCATCAAACACCCAAGTGATCAATTCTAATCACTCTGATGTTGGTAAATAACTGAGGAGATAGTACATTTTTACTATGTTCCCAGTTATGAATGAACAGGACGTGCTCTATATCACGTCTTGTTCATTCATAACTGGGGACATAGTAAATATTTACGATCTGCTCTGTTGATGAATGCACAGAGGATAGCTCAGTACAGAGGCATCCTGCCCATTCATAACTGGGGAGATTACCTACCTCCACAGTTTGTGAATTAGCAGGAAGCCTCTGTACTGAGTGCTTCCTGTTCATTGAGTGCTGGGGCGGCAGAGAAGGAGATTGAGGACTGTGTGTCCTCAATCTCTTTTTCTATTTCAAAAGGGAAATATCAAGGGTCTGTTTACACCCCTGATATTTTTCCAAAGCCCTTCACAGTAATGTAAAAGAAAAAGAAAAAATAGTTTAAACGAAATAAAGCCCCCCCTCCCCCACACACGCATAACATATATGTGCACAATATTATGGTGTACATTAGGCACATGCACTGTGGTGCAGTGTTAGAACACATTGCAGTGCTTGATTTTTTTTTTTACATCTCATCAATTCAACGTTGTGACTCATTGCCGTGCTTTGTAATACACTGTGTTGCGATCATTTTATCACACCAACACAGTGCACAAACAGCACTGCAGATCAGACGTTACCATGACACACATGTTTGAGGCCTTCTTTCAGATTTTTATCATAAGTTGCTTATTTACAGTTTTGCGTTCCTTCCTTTTTTTACAGTTTCGCAATTTAACATTTAAAACAAATTTTACAAAAAAATATGTTATTTATTAACTCGCTATAGCTTTATCTTTTATATTTAGTAGAAATCTTGCAAATTCAGGTTTTTTTTTTCTGTGCTCTGATAATGATTTTAGTGTATTTTGGCTTGATAAACATTTGCTCAACTGAGGTGGGACCTACAAAATTAGTAATAGCATCACAAGAGTGCAATGCATGCACAAAGTACCAGTCATAATGTGGATTAATTTTTCAAAAAGTATGAACCAAACTAAAATTATTCCAATTTAGCCCTGCAGGAGAGTACATTTGCACTTCATACTGTTAAACATCACCATAGTTACAAGTCCATGGACTGTTCATCCAGTTTAATTAAGACGTTTTTCAAAAAGAAATCTAGTTCAGAAACAAAATGTGAAGTCATAATTACAAAAGGGCTTGTACAATGTGCAATGGAAGATCTACAGGCAGACTTTGCCACAAGTCTATATTTGGCTGTATTAATTGATGCATCCAACCATCATCATCTGAAATTATTTCCTGTTCTTGCTCGGTATGTTCTTTTCAAAAGCCAAGGTAGCAGCTGTAAAGTTTCAAGTGAAACCAAGCTTGCTGATTTTGTACAAACTGAAGTTAAGACCTTTGACTTTTTAGCATTTTAAACGTTCAAAGTAATAATTTATTTTAAAATTGCTGATAAAGTAGTTGAGCTTTTACCTAATAATACAAATACCTATTTTGGTGGGTTGAAAAGAAGGGGTACCAATAATGTTATCTCTAAAGTCCAAACTGCGCTTCAGAGAAATGTGTTGGTGTTGTGCTGTCCAGCGCACAACTGTGCACATACAGCTGTTGGCATGATTCCTTTAGTTATTCATGGAGTTGTAACAAAGGTGTTTGAGTATTCCATATTTACACTGTCAGAGTCAAGTGGCGCAAGGAGTTTTGTGACTTTGTAGGACAGCAATGGAAAGAGGTGTTGAGCTCTAATAATGTTAGGTGGCTGTCTCTGTTGCCAGCACTGAAGCGCATTATTGAACTGTATACAGCATTAAAGTCATTTTTCCTTTCAGAAGAAAAATCGCCTTCTTATCTCAAAATATGCTTTTCTGACCTTTGTACCTTGCTCTGGTTGCAAATTGCCCATTCAACGCTACCTATTTTACAGAATACCATAAAAAAAATAAACACAGGACGAGTCAGTTGTAGAATCCTCCATTGCCTTTGTGAATTATTAGAAAGAATGACTGCTATGAAAGATGACAATTTCATAACTTCAGCTGTTGAAAAAATCTTCTGCCTATAGAGGAAACGGGATAACTTTGTTTATGAGTGTTTTAATAGAGTGTATGTTGCGCTCACCCCCAAAGAAGCCGCTGAATGCCCGGTTCATCTCACCCACCAATTAGCACTAACCACCCTTCTTCTAGTGCCCACAATAGCTGATGTCAACTCCAGTTGTATAATGCAGAATAACTTTTATTGAACATCTTCACTGGGGAGAGAGGGTATAAGGATTCTAAGCTTCCAAGGTGTAGCAGACTTTGACTCCAGACTCACCAGACCTGGTTGGCATAACAGTGTAGATCCACTTGGGAGTCAGTGGATAGCAACTGAAGTAGCAGATGAGCAAGGATGAATATAGATCCTCAACAGTAAAGACACCGGCCATGCTCCTGAAGTCCTCAGGTTCAAGGAAACTTCAAGAGCCACCATTGGTCCTGGGTCTCTTCCTCTCCAGTAACACAGGCCTCTTCCCTGTTGGAGACCTCAGGGAAACATTTCCCTCATACCAGCCTATGCCCACCCCCAGGCTGAACAGCACCCAGCACCCAGCCCTATTCCATGGCTGGTCCTGGCTAGGCTGAGCACATGGCAAATCCCTCCAGTATATGTACCCTATCCCAGCATGCATCATTGGTTGAGAGGAACCCAGTGATTGGCTGCTGTACTGTACATACACTATAGCATCTCTCATCCGCTGTCCCACAATATGACAGTCACACTCTGCCCAGGGGGTACAGGCAATGTCAGACACCTGGAATTAACCAGATAACTGCCACTGTAATCCAGCCAGGCTGACTACAGCCCTGGCTATCACTAAATATCTAGTAGCCACATCACAGAAGGTGATGGTGGCTACAAGAGTTTTATTCTACTGCTATTCAATATTTGGATGCTCGGTGTGTTGACCATGAAAGCCTCAGACCAATGGGGTGTATTCTGTTGAAACACATACCTCAGAGGGAAGCTTTTAAACAGGCAAAGTCAGTTAACAAAATAATTTTGTTATGGATGAAATACTCCAGGAATTGAATGTTAATAAGTTTGATGTGTGTAACAAATAGAGTGAAGCCTTTTCTCACTTTCATGACAGATTAGTACCATATAAAAAGCTTCAAAAGCTAGTCCAGCTAGTTCTATGTTTGCCTGGAAGCAATGCCCCTGTCAGATTTGTCTTTTCAAATAGGAAAAAGTAATTTACACTTTCCAGGAGTTTTTCCAGGACAGCAGGATGCCTTCCTCTGGGTTATGGGCTTTTCTTGGTTGCATTTTTTTTAATTTAGGATTACTTCCTTTGGTTCATGTCTATTACTGACCAATTCAACAGAAGGACAACTTTTTAAAGTTCCCTGTGTTTCCTGTTCCTGTGGGAGGAGGTGCCTATATCATGTGCTGTGCTGAAAAGACTCTGGGAATAGTTACCCGTTAATACTGACCGATTTGACAGAAGGACAACTTTTGAACGTTTTTTGTATTTCCTGTTTCAGTGTGAGGAGGTGTTCAGCTGTGTACTAGCTAGGGAATTTATATAGCACTAACACGTGTACCTAACTGAGCAAACAAACATGCATACTCCATATACTCCCTTGCTCTTTCATTTTTGAAAAATATTTAGCAATTTGCTATGTGAATCCAGGACTGGTGGTCAGGATAATTCTGATTCTTTTGAAGATATTGTAATCTTTAGTTCATGGTACATTAAGTTTATTCCATGGGAGTTTACAGACAGAGGGGGCTTACACAACTTCCTTTTAGAATGTAAGGACTCACAATAAAATTAATGGCGATATGCAGTTACCAGTGTCCACGTTTACTGGAGGTTTTGCAGCCCAAAAATAGTATGATCCTCCATACATTAAGTTTCACTTTATTCAAGTCCTGATTAAGGGGGATTGTGTGACCCCCGAAATGTGTTGGCTGTTTCACCATACTGACCTTTTCAAATAAAGAATTTTTTTGGATTCAAATTGTGGGGGTGTCCTCATCTGTCCTTTTTCTATTCAAATCTATCTTGGACCCCCCTCCTTCGTTTAAGGTGTACTGCTCCCAGGCCCTGAATTGGGTCACCCTCATGTAAAATTGAGTGCTGAACAGCAGCAGAGGCTTGTCCTATGCCCCACAGACTACACAAATCCAAAGAAAAAGATTGGCTGCACTCAAAAGAAAATTCACACACTGGTACCTTTTGTTTATGTTTTAGAATAAAGACATTTCCTTCTTTGGAAGTTAGAGATGAAACTTTAAAAAAAAATAGATTACAATCCTGAGTGACGCATTATTTAGACTAATGGAGATGATCATGAATTAAAACAAATCCTTATTAGAGGAGTTCTGTATTGAAATACAAAAAATACAGAGAGGTCTAGAAACATTTAAAGGGACAGTTACCTTCTAAAAATTGGACACTTAATTCAATTTCACTTTAAACACCTTAAAAATGATGATGCAAAACATAATGTTACAAAAAGTTGTTGGACTGAGCAACATTTTGATATATCAGCGCAGCTATGATACAGTATTTTGATATCTGTATAGCTACGGGAAATGGAAGTAAGGCTATTTTGGTTATAAATGGGCCATCTGTTGTGAATGATATTTATGGCAGAAAAATATTCCATCTTCAGGAGAAGATTTCACTCATTATACCCTGCAGTGTTTTATGGGGGTCCCAATCTGCCCCAGGATGAATTTACATTACAGTTCTTTGCATCAAAGCATTCTCAAGATGTCCTGCAGTGCTAATTACAACATGTGCCTGCCGCCCAACACTGACAGATCAAAAGACAGGCTGTAACCTAATGCTGACGTGGGTCAAGTACTTGCCTACAGTACAAGAGCACCATCTGCTGGAGGATGTCAGTAAGCACAGCAGAAATATATGAAATATACAGATTTGTCAAAACACCTCCAAGCGGTTGTGAGGACACCTGACTGAGCGGTGTCAACAGGGGTGTTTCTTAGTATAAATGGTGTAATTTATATAAAAAAAAGAAGTTAGCTCATCTACTTCTCTCTCTTCTAGCCCCAGCCAAGATACAGAACTTAGAAGACAGACTTTCTGTGTAACATATTATCTTTGCCCTTTTATTGTAATTATTTTGTATTATTCATTTAGATCTATTTATGTACTTATTAGGGTTTTTTTTTCTTTATAAATCAATAAGACCTTTATTATTATTACCTGAGCTAATTAAGAAAGGGACACAATAGTAGTTATTTCATTTGTCATTTGCCACAGGCATTTTGTGATTGGAGGGAACATGTTACATCCCTACCCCCTCCTCTCCTACTCCTATCACAGAATGCCTTGTAATCTTTAAAAAAAATACAAGTCCTTTTATGAATGGGCAACCACTGAGGAGGGGTATCACACATCTCTCACTCCCCTCAGTGCCCGGAAGTTTTTTGTGGGTTTGTTTTACTCTCATTTACAACTTGTCGTTCGTTTTTACACTTTTGCGATCTTGATTTCCTTTTTACATATTTAGTTATATTGTTTGTAGCTTTCAAATTATGAGTTTTTTTCGGCTGTATATTTTTTAAATGCCCTTTTCTTATTCTTTATGGCTTTCTTTAAACGTTGACCATATAGAGCCGTATAGGTTTTACTTTTAGCTTTTTAAACTTATTGCCCATAAGGAAATACAGTATTTTTCAGTGTGTTTGCAAACAGTCGATTTGAAACTTTCCCATTTGTGTTATTTGTATAGTGTATATCTTGCAGAGAAGCCCTTAGGCCTTGTTCACACGAGACATTGTGCGTTCTGGACGGATTCTGACAATGCTGACAGTGTCAATATTTTGAATTACTGATCATGAATCACTGTTCAGTCTGTCTGTCATGATCTGGGATCAGGCACAGAGTTCAGTAGCTCAGGCAAACAGCAGGCAAGTTGGTAGTTTACACAGTCTGTACACAAGCAGGTGGTAGCAGTATAGGAGCAGGCAGAAGCCTTGTCAGTCATCAAGCTGAAGTCAGAAGCCAAAGGTGTCAAGGTTGAAGTGGAGAGCAAAAAGTGTAGTCAGTGAAATGGCAGCCAAGGTTCAGTACACACGTAGAGGTATAATGGATGCTGTCTAACAGTAACAACAGGAAGCAAGATATTGGCACAAGCACACTAATCTGGCAGGCAGTAAAGTGAAGAGACATGGCTTAAATAGAAAGTTCAAGGGAGGAGCAAGGAGTCCAGAGGTTAGTAGAAAACTATGTTTAACTAAAGACTGCACAAGAGAACCGGCAGGGAAATATCCAGGGTCTCAGGTGCTCAGCAGGAAGAGCCACTGCCAGATACAACAGCTGCCCTGGGTCTAGATTATTTCACTTCACCGCTATGCTCTGGTTTTGATTTACATTTTTCTAAGTTTGTCATGGTTGTCTTCACTAAAGATTTCTAAAGATTTAACTGCTATCGCCACTGCACAAACACTTTGGAACTATGTGAACTGTCCCGAAATGTGTGCTCGCTAATCAGGGCCCCAATTTGGAATTGCTTGTGATTCCTGAAGTGTGCTGTTTTTGTGCAATTTAAAACAGAGTTAGGCAGCAATATAAGAGGGAGAGATGAGGCAGGTTTTATTTTAAAATAGGGATGTTCAGATACCAGTGCTGATACTTGGCATTGCATCTGTGACTGGGCCCTGGCGCTCCAACACTGTCCTGAAATCTTTAGCCTGCATTTTTGAGAAAAACTGTCACATGACACTAAACAAATGGTATCTGTGAGTACTTGGACAAGTATCAGTACTTGTACTTTGTCTGGAAAAATGTTATTGGTGCATTATATATATATATATATGTATATATATATGTAT
>NW_017306345.1:1247539-1261427 GCF_000935625.1 Nanorana parkeri | reverse complement strand
TAGATATATATCTATACATATCTATAGATATATATATATATATCTATAGATATATATAAATCCAAGTCTAGTCTAGTCTCTAGCTGGAAAAAGTATCAGTACTTGTACATGTACCAAGTACAGTACTTGGTATCTGAACATCCCTATTATGAAGTAAACATTAAAGTGTATTATGTGAGAGACAATAGCTACAAATATTTTTAAGTGGTTATGGTGGATGGTATAGTTTTTTTGGGTGAGGTGGCAGATGACAATCAAAAGTTTAATCTGTAGCATCAGCAGCAAGGCTTTTTGTAGACAGTAATTCAAGACTGGTTCATTTAAATCAAATTGAATCAGTCTACAATGTCAAGGGACAGGCGGATTCGCCTATACGTAACAAAACCTCCTGCTGCCATAAGCTTCAGTACATATTGTGCAAGCTCTGACCAGTGGTCCAGCCTAGAAAACTTATGGTCCATGGAGTCCTCACTTCTGAGAGTATCCGCATCTGCCCTGAACTCAATGTACGGTAGTAAGCAAACATGCGGTTCAGGCACTGCAAGTGAGTGCAGCCTGCAGGCCTTGCCTCTGGTTTAAAAAAGGCTGCTGCCACTGCAGCTCATCCTTGCAGAGATCAGAGGATCGGAGGCACATTGGTCATTAGAGGGGATCCTGCCACCATCAGGAAATGTGTCAAGGAGGTTCTTATGTAGAACCACCTCATAGTGCCCCATTTTGGGCTCCCTTTGGGATAATGGCAGTAAATCAGCCATTTTACCTTTGCATCAAGGATGGAATAAGGTGTCCTTCTCTTTGCTGACCCAAATCCTAGAGTCCTCACAGGCATTTGAGCATAAAAGACTTGATTCGTCACACCATGCCTACAGCAGAGACCCAGAGTCCTTGGTGTCAATGAAGACAACACTGTTCTCAACACTCTCACCCCACCCATGTACAACTCCCAGGTCTTGGAAGGGGTGAAACATCCCACTTGAATCCTTCCCCAATGTCTTCCTCACAGCCAGAATTCCAACCCTCCTCTTCATTTTACTCTTCCTCTGCCTAGAGCTGCCTCTGCTATAAAGGGATACAAACAGTAAGCAAAGGATCCTGCTGGCACTATGACAGCAGGAAGTCCTCCTCTGCCTCCTGCTGCTGTGGACATAGTGCCAGTCTATCATGCCTTGGAGTGTGTGCTTCAGGAGGAACATGAGAGGGATTGTATCACTAATCTCCCCCTTGTTGCTGTTCACCATTTCGGTTGCCTCTTCAGCATGACAAAATACTGCATGAACCCTGAAATATGAGCCACTGATGCAGTGAAAAGAATCCTATAGTGGTAATGGTACCCCGTGTACCATAATTGCACAGGTACTCAGTGATGACATGCTGGTGCTGATGCAGCGTCTGCAGCATGGCCAGCATGTCATGGTGTCAGAGATGAGGCCATTGACGGGCAGCTCCTGTTGATGCAGCATTTCTGCCAGGGAAGTCATGGCCAGGTATGACCACCAAAAGTGGTCACAACCTTTCAGGTTGAGAACATGTGCTAGGCAAGGTACATATATGATTTTTCCCTGGTAAAGGGCAGCCAGTAGGTTAGTGCCATTGTCACACACTGCTTGTCTGAAGCAGGCACTTCTCGGCCTGGGCCTGGAGGGCTCCCAGCAGCTCTGGCATATGAGCTGCAACACAGCATAGAAGCTTTTAGCCTGGGACATTACATAAGCCCTGGGGTGTTTGAAGGGGAAAGCTAATGCCAAGGCGTTAGAGAATAAGTACCAGTGGGAAGGTGGGGGTGCAATTGACTGCACTGTCACCACTGGACAAGGCATGTAGCTGAACCACTAGATCCAGTAGTGTTCCCTGTCCTGCATCCTTCCCAGCACCAGCAGATTGATCCAGTATGCCCTAAAAGATAGTAGTGTCCCTGCTCATGCTTACTGGACTACGTGTCCCTGGTCATACTGTATGTGCCGTACATGGCAATGCAGTCCAGCGACACAGACACATTGCATTGCAAATGCTGAGGAGGGCACTAATGGCCTTCTAGCCAAAAAAAATGGGGCCTGAGTACCTGCCACTGTTGTGTAGCCTATCTACATGAGCTGAAATGCGAGCAGCTGTGAAGCCAGCAGTTTTGACAAGCTGGCATGGGGGTGATTTGGGTTAAAATTCCAAATAGGATGTTCTTATTTTTATAATGAATGCTTTGTTCTTTTTCTTCTCTGTTCGCAGACTCATTCAAAGTGTGATAACCTAAAAATAAAGTTAAAAACTCATTTTGTATGCGTTCACAACTTGTTTGTACATAGTAATACATTGGTGTAGACACTAGATGTCTCTATTGGCCTTTTTGCTATAAACACAGTAGTTGGTTTTAGAGATACAGTATATGTTTCTTATCCCAACATGGTTACATTGTTACTGCAATAGTGGTTAAAATGATTGTTAAATTGGAGTGATGGTATGTACATACATTTTGTAATCATATGATGTTATTGTTTAATACCACCTGGTGCATTATTGATCAGGGGGAGTACATTTGCCTTTGCTGGGTGCTCCAGCTATTTAATCAGCAGCTATTTTCATATTGTCCTACACTGAATAAGAACATTTAGTGTGAAAATTGTCAATGCTCTTGTTAGTGATGTTTCACTGTTAGTGCCTCCTTTTGCTAATAAAGCTCCAAGTGATCAGTGAGAGCCATGGACATGGCTTCTTTTGTAATTGGTTTGGAAATGTTGTGAAATAGAAAAGATTGCCACACAGCGCTTAGACTGTGAGCTCCTTTGGGCAGGGTCCTCCTCACCTACTGTTTCTGTATGTCAATGATGCTTGGCAGTATTTCTTACTTGTCTTGTCTAAATGATTGTACAGCGCTGTGGAATATGTTGGCACTATATAAATAATTGTAATTAAAAGGCAAGGTCAGTTTGCCTTGTGGCAGAAGCTTATCAAGTTTTTGTTGAGGTTATAGTGACACTAAACTCAAGAGTTAAATCTTAAAAATGCTTTCACGTACCCTAACCATTGACAAAAATTTAACTTGTTTGTGTATCACACGGCTGTAGATCCTCAAATCATCTCTGAATTCATACTGACACTGTCCTTCCTTCAGGAGGGTGGCTACTTTTGTTCCCCATATTCCCTGTGTGTGTTGTAAAGTAGCCACTGCTCCAAACTCGCTCCCATGATGGACTATAATCTTTTTTTTTTTTTCATTCAAATTTTATTAGTTTTTTTCTTTTGACAGATACACAAAAAAGAAAGAAAGGGAAAAAACAGAAAATAAAGGCAGAGTTGAAGCTACTGTGTAGCAGATTGTCAATGCATAAATAAAATGCATGCACATGTACAGTCAAGAGTATTGAGTTATATGTATGCAACTGAGATAAAGTACTAAGACAGTACAATACAATGGACTGGTAATGAGTCAACAATAGCAATCCAAGTCATTTATTATTTTAGGCAAGGGGAGAGCAAAGTAATGTAGGGAAGGGGGAAGAAGGGGGCAGAAGGGGGTCAAGAAGAAAGAGGAGAGCAGGACATAATGGAGGGGGGACACCGAATTCTCATCTACTAGGAGAAGCTACACGTTTAAGCATAGGTATAAAGTGGTTGCCTGTCAGTACAATGAGTCATAGCACGGTACAATATGTAGTTCGGAGGAACAAAATCATGCCATGACCAACAAATAGTGAGACTGCTCTTGAAATTAAAGCCATGGGCGCCAGGTCGTTTCAAATTTTTCTGGGCAATCATAGAGAGAATGGGTCAAATCTTCCAGCAATCTAAGATACTTGATTTTCATGAACCAAAACTTTAATAGTGGGCATACAGTAGTAGGTGTATCCCAATGTAGTGGAATGAGAGATCTAGCTGCGTAATTGAGGGAGCAGAGATAGTTTATATTTGGATATCGGTATGTCAAAGAAATGCAATAGGCAGAGAAGGGGATCAAGGTTAATAGACGAATTAGTGATAAGATTAATATCTCAAATGACCTAGTTGCAGAAGCCCGAGATCCCGGGGAAGTACCACCAAATACGAGCATACGTTGCAGTTTCACCGCAATTTCTCCAACACGTATCCGGTGTAGAAGGGTGCATGGAATATAGGCGGGACACTGTATAATACTATTCAGGCTATACGGGCTATTCACAATAGCAGCAGGCAGACTGCAGTGATAATGTGCAGGCAGACTGGGATAGAGATCAACATTACAGCTGGACCTGGAAGGTGATAGTGGCTCCTGGACTGGAGTGGGGACAGCATTGCAGGGTAATGGCAGCATGTGCAGGAGGCAAGCATTGTAACCCCTTCTCTCCCAGAAGCTTAACATGCCCACCTTTCAGCTTTCACTTTTTGTTAACTAGGTGCTGTGCATATGTTCTGCTGTGGGTGACATTACAGCTTGCATTGTTGTTTGATGGGACAGTATTTTCTAGGATATCTATGTAAATTGTAGATTCATATTGCTCTTATTAGTGCATTTTATGACTAGCTTGGTTCTAATATACACTGAGTGGCCAGATTATTATGACCACCTGACGTTTGTAGGCAAATTAGCTATAATTAGCTATAATTTCGCGCTGAAGTTGCTCGAGGGCCAGACCATTATAAATAGGGAAGCAGGTTGTTTATTACGACAGTAGAAGTGATTTTTTCCTGAAGATATGGGTAAACAACGCGATTTAACAGCCTTTGAACGTGGGATGATTGTTGGTGCCATGGATTGTTGGAGCCATGGAGCGAGTATCAGCAAAACAGCAGAATTTGTTTAATGTTCAAGAGCAGCTGTTGTTAAAGTGTTTAAAGACTGGTCTGTCAGCCGAAAATCTGGGTCTGAACGTGCGAATTGTGGCCGTCAGCGACTAGTCAATGTTAGGGCAGAATAGAGAGTGGCAAGACTGGTACAAGACAACAGAAGGGCAACAGTGCAGTGTCATATTTCTTGCATCACCTTTCAACATCTCGTGGAGTCACGAGGCGGCCCAACGAAGTCATCTTGTGGCCCAACGAAGTACTGATGGGGTGGTCATAATAATCTGGCCACTCAGTGTGTATTAATTGACCACTACACTCTGTACGTGGGGCTGTATGTGACAATTCTGACCCCTGCACCCTTTATGCTGTATTGTACAATGGTTGCTGGTTGCTAAGTAGTCACTCACTATGGTAATAAAGGTACTTAAGTTTTTGAAGCTTCAGTTTTTTAGAAATGTCTGTGCTGAGGTTTCTTACTGTCTTTCAGACTTTCACTTGGGGCATAGTAATTAAAGCATATTTTTTTAGTGCAAGGACTGTGCCATATGTTACCATGTACACAGTGAGTAGGCTCAAGTAGTGAGCATCTCACACTGTTGGCACAATTTTGCCACATCCACAATGCACTGTGGCACACTGTGTGCGCTGCCAAATAGTTTTTCTCTGGGTGCCCAAAGCTTAAAGGAGAACTATGAGGTGAGTGCTTTTTACTCACCTCATAGTTCTAGCCGACCTGTGACAATGAGACTGTCACAGGTCGGCTCAGTAGATCGGGAAGTGAGCGAACACATACCAGCGTTCGCTTACTTCTCGATCCTGTCACGGCTCTCTGCCGTGACACGGGGGGGTGGGTGGATTCCCCCCTCCCCGCTCCGATCCTCCAGCGCTGACTGGCGGAACGGACCGGGAGGGGGCGGGTACAGCTGGCTCTGCCTCTACATAATTGTCGGGATCCGCTTCAGCGGCGGTATCTCAGTATACCGCTAGCTGTAGCTCGCGGTATACTGCGGCGTCTCAGTATACCGCGAGCTGTAGCTCGCGGTATACTGAGCTTAGGGTGACGGGAGAACGCTAGTTTGTGTCCTCCCGTTACCCTAAGGAGAACTATGGGGAAAAGCCCTAACCCCATAGTTCTCCTTTAACCCACCTCAGAAAAAAAAATTATATATGGCCCTGTTTCCACTGGTCCTTTTATTGTGGTATGGTGAATTGTAAAAATAATGTAATGTTTTAATTTGCACCATAGGAATTCTGGGCTTATTGCAGGACTATGGAATGGTCTTAAATTTTTAATAGATAAAAAAGTCCAAAAAGGGTTAATAAGGAGAGGGCTTATCCAACAGCTGAATAATCATTTTTACTAACAAGGTCATGGTCTAGCTTCCTATGTTTATGTTTGCTTTGTTGCTGTGTTGCTAGACAAGATGTGTACTCCAAGATGCTTTTAATAAATTACATTTTAGGAACGGCAAGGAGATTAAATCCTCTATTAATTGGAAATCATGCTGGACATCTCGAGATAGCCATGTGTGCTCCAAGCACAAAGCTGTTACTGCTGTCGTGAATATTTTTGTATATCAGTCTCATACCTGGTGGAGGCCTACACCACCCTTACAACTCCTGGAGTTGGTGACAAGGAGTAGAAGGGCGAGGAGTGACGCATGTGCATGCAATGGGCCCAGATGCAGCGAATTATCTGGAAACCATCTGGATGCTGCTGTTGCTGGAGAAGTTTTTACAGGATCTGTGCAGAATGCTAGTTCACAGATAGGGCACAGGAACAGCAGAGGTACCGATTTGGAGAGCAGAAGCAAAGTCAAAGTCCAGGCCAAGTTTGCAATCAGATAATTATTATTATGCAGGATTTATATAGCACCAACAGTTTGCGCAGTGCTTTACAATATAAGGAAGATATTACAATCACAATACAAATCAAGACAAGATGGTAAGGAGGGCCCTGCCCCTGAGGGATTACAATCTAAAAGGGAGGGGGAGGTGATACATGAGGAGGGATGGGCAGCAAAGGTACCAAGATAGCGGACAGAAGGTGAAGTCAGGCCACAAGTTAAGGTCAGCAGCAGGGGATAATGGTACAAATGGAATCAGGTGGCAAGCAGGGTCAAAAACAGGATAACAGAAGCAAACATTACAGGAAGAGCTGACAACCATGCAGCAATTTTCCTAGGTAGGACTGAGCTTCAAAAAGGAGCAACGATTGGTGCCAACGACAGTGTGAGCACCCGTGTTTCTAAGTGTTGGACCACTGGCTGCAATAGACACATGCACAGCTCCTAGGGCATGGTCATGAGTCCGACATTCCTGACAATACCCAGCTTATGTATCAACTGAGTCATCCAGATGTGAGAGGATTTTGTGGTTTTGTAAGGTTTATACATTCAGAGATGTATCCCTTTGATTCAAAAGGCAATTGCAGATGTTTTTTGGAGCATATAATTGTGGGTCTTGGATGATGGCATATTGGATATATATATCAAGCCTTTTAGCTGTGATACACTGCATGGTGTTTATCCTGGCACCTGTGATAGGTGAGAAAGCCTTTTTACTATAACATTATAGTCGATACTTTTAGAGGCACCTCAAAATTCACACTTCCATTTTCGTTTGGCCATGTAATAACTCATTTCTGTTAGTGTAAAGTGTACTAAAAATTGTTAATTGTGTATGAATTGTATTGTTTAACACATTATGAACAGAATACAATATGATTTATCAATGGGTAGGGGGGAAGCAAGGGGGGTGAGCAAGCAGCCACAATCCCTGTAATGTGCAATAGGGGAAGTTACAGAAGCGCAGCCTGGAAGATCAAAGCTGACAGTAAATCTGCCATAAAGACAACTAAGATTATTGGTATCCACAGCAGCTTTCCAGATGTAGTATACCAAGCATTAGATGTAACTAAGCTGGACCAATCTAAAGTAAAAAAACATTTACTTTTCCTGGAGTTCGGTTTTAACAGAAAATGTTCAAGTACTGCACAAGTAACATGCAGCACATACAGTATAGTCATATAAGTTAATTTAAGTTCTAATTTTGTTTTATTGATACAGTTTATTTCATCAGCCAATAAAAAATAGTGAAATTGCAATATGGCCTACAAAGGATCGCATTGGGGTTGAATTACCAAAAGAAAATAGTTCACTTTGCAAGGGAATGTACACTTGGCAGGGGGAGTTTTCCTTAGCTTGATGAGTGTGGTGAAAATTCAGTTTGCATAGTATAGCCAATCACAAGCAAGGAAAATTTTAAGAAAAGTATTTTTGCTTGCACATGATTGGATGATGGAAGTCAGCAGAGCTTCACATCATTCACTAAACTAAGGGGGAACTTCCCTTGCAAAGGTTATTTATCGATTTGCCTTTATTAAGTCATTAAAACAACAACTAAAATATTATTGCTTGGCCATACTGTTATGAAGAGAACATTTGAACTTTTAAAAAGTATTTTTCAAGATTTTGCTGAATGGTATGCTTAAAAAGGCCTAAAAGTCAGTACGTTTCTGTATACTACACAGCCTGACAGTTGCGTCTTTTTTAAAATTGTTTGAGTATAGAATTATGTTGCCTCTAAGCACGCTTAATTTCACCAAAGGAGGAGCTGTTAATTTTGGGTCCTCCTACCTGTTTTGCACTTTTTTTAACTGAAGAGGCTCAAGACACTAGGCTTTTTATTGCTCAAGGGTAGAAAACTCAGGAAAAAGGGTCTAGGGTTGCAGGATACCCGAAAACACAAAAATAGAGGAGAGTATCTTCTGAAACAGTAGCAGCAATAGCATTAGGTCCTATGAGAGCGATAAAAAAATAGACTCTGATAAGCAGAGGTCAGCCAGATCAATCCATGACCTGGTAAAAGCAGTCACAGTCCCTGTAGTGCACTAAAAAGCTTCTGTTCCCTCTGTATGGGTCTATGTACCATAAATTCTGTACCTGGGTCTATGTACCATAAATTCTTCTTACAATGAAAAGCCATACCTCTGAGTCAGCCTGCTCAGGGATTGGTGGAGTCAGACACATATTTAAAAGGCTTTACCACAACACAGATTTTTAGCACAAGTTGCTTTTTTACAGTTTTGTGCGCCTTTTTTTAACCATTTCGCAAAAAGGTGCAATTTAAAATGAACACACATTTGTTATTTATTAACCCAGTACAGTCTTTTCTTTTAGATTTAGTAGGTAGGGATTTTTTTATTAAATTATAAAATAAATTGTTTTGTTTTTCTGTGCACTGATAATGATTTAAGTAAATTTTTTATCGAAAATATATATTTGATAAACATTTGTGCAAGTATCGTGGGACCTACAAATTTAGTAGCACTATCTTTGTATCTACAGGTCCTGTGCTTTCAGAAAATGTATGCTTTGCAGGGGCTTTTACAAACCCTGAATGCTGCTGTTTAATTAAAAGTAAAACATTGCAAAAGTGGTTTGGCCAGCTGAGGTCAAAGGTGGAACGAAGGGCCTGGCAGCAAAAGGGTAAAATATAGCTGCTCTTATATTTGTTGTATACAGTTTGTAATAAAGCTCGGTATAAATACCTGTTTCCAAGCAATAATGTGGTTGCAAGGCTCCAGCAAGTGTCTCCATCTGCGCACCTGGTGGGCATTAACTCTTTCTAGTGCACAAGCCTTAAGATGCCCATACACCTGCCGATTATCGTACGATAATCGTGGGTGATCCCGCCATCGTACGATAATCGGCCGGTGTATGGAAGGTGTGCGACCGTATCTACTGTAAGGTTGCACGTCTTTTGTCTCCCGAGCAGGCTTGAAAACCCACTTGAGAATTGTACGATTTTCGGCGGGTTAGTGGCGTTCTCGGGAGACAAATGCCGCACGGACTGGTGTGTGCAAGCGCACACTGCCCGCTCAGCATTGGAATCATCGGAAGCCCTCCCCTCAGCGGGGAGGACTTGCGATGTTAGCAAGTACCATCTGCCTGTCCAAGATGGGCAGATCGTACGAAATTTGAATTACCTTACAACCATCGCACAACGAAAGTCGTGCAATGGTTGTAAGGTGTATGGCCAGCTTTAGATGTGTGGATGCTGGCAGTATGACTTGACTGCTTTTTTTTTTCATTTCAGTTTTATTCGGGTTTGAAATTTTCATTTCGGTGCACCTCTAGTTGTAATACAATCAATATGTAACTCTAATACCTTTGGGAGACTAAGGCGACAGATGAAAAAATAGTCAATTCTTTTTTTTTTTTATGGGCAAAATGGAGTATGTAGTCCTTTTGGTCTTGTGAGAAGGTGGCGGATAGATCCCTCTCCCATTTTGTTAGGAAGCTGGGATCGGAAGTAACGGGAGTTCGCACTAAGAGGGTATGGGCCGTAGAGAGACCATGGTCAACGTATTCACCCACCAGACATATCTACTCAAACGGAGTTAGGTCTGTGCGTGGGGTAGGGGAGGTGTCTAGTTTGAGGAGAAAATAGTCAATTCTTGTGTATGCTTTATAAACCTGAAAAAGGTATGTGTAGTCCCTACCCGTAGGATGTTGGGCCTGCCAAACATCTATCAGATGAAAGTCTTACAGCTGCTTACTGATGTGTTTAAGTGTAGAAACAGACAGATGAGAAGCACCTCTGGAAACGTCCTTCACTGAATCTATGGCTCTAAACTAAGGCCCCCAATGAAGCCCCCCCCCCCAGTAAAAAGAATCCTTTGGAGAACTCGAGAGAGTCTGTAAAACAGAGTCAGGAAATAATCTCATAAAAGTTGGGGAGATACAAATTAGCCAATATACAGTAAACAGCTGTACACCCACCCACCTTTTCACTAAGATGTACCACCCGTTGGGGTCAAGAAGGGGGGAAAGAAGGGAAAGCCCACATCTCAAGGAAAGAAAGTTGAAGGAAAGGATAGAACCAGCATAAGAACTGTGAGACAAAGATATAGAGAAGAAGTTTAAGAGGAGACAGATAAAGAGGGAACCTAAATGTGTCCATACAATCTGCGAATTTCAGCCGGTTTTTGAGGAAGCGGCCGTAATTTGCATGGTGGGTGCCGCTGTCGGCACCCTTTCGGTCAACATTCCCCGATCAGTTAATCGAAGGAGCTGGCTGGAAAATGTTTGCACGATAGGAGTCGGCAGCCAATGAGCTGCTCGCTCTCGTCGGGTATATTGACTGCGTCCTGCGTCTGCTGTCAAAACACAATGCAAACAGCTGGATTCCTCGATCGTCACACTCCTAAGGGCTGGTGCAGACCTGGGCGTTCCAGGGCGCGCGTTCTGGGACCGCTGTGTGCAACTGCGATCGTGTGCAGTTGCACACAGGAGTTGCTGCATGGCCCCATTCTTTAGCCCCAATCGCTGAAAATAGGTACATGTACCTTCTTTGGTGACACGCGACGCACGGCTATTTTAGCCACGCTCGTGTTCGATTGCACGGGTGGAATCGCGGCAGGGAACCGCGCGATCCACCCGGTGCAACTTGGGTGCCATTAGAAAAGAATGGCACTGCCAGCGCGATCAGCGGTGGTGTGTGATTCTGTTGGGGTTGAACGAAAAAAAAAGATCAGTGTATGGCCACCTTTAGTCCCCTTAAAGGGAGTGGCTGGAATATGAAACTCCCCAAAGTCACTTAGTTTCCCTAACAGCAATAGAAAAAAGGGTGAGGAGCAACATATGCAAGGAGAAAGGTTCAGCAATGCAAACTTGCAGAAATGCAGCTGACAGCAACTGAAAGCAAAATAAAAAGAGAAAAAGCTCCCACAGCTGCTACAAAATGGAAGAAAGATATTGAATAGAATCCTGAGTTAAGCTGCAGAGGTTTTCCAGAGCCAACAACTAGCAAAGACAACGTCTAAAAAATAAACAAGTAGGACAGGGAGTATGCCAGAAAATAAACTACCCTTATACCCCTGAAAGTGGGGGCGGAGGACTTTAAACATTTTTAAAAATTATTTGTACATTTAATTTAATATTTTTAAAACTGTTTTTTTTGTTTTGTTTTTTAACTTTAATTGCTATCACATAGGGGGGCTTACAAGCCCCCCATGTGATAGCATATTGGTGGTGACAGGTACTCTATCTGCTGATACTGGGGGTCCAAAAGACCCCTAATATCACCTGTACACTCTAAATAAGCTATTGAAGTGCCGATTGCACTTCAATAGCTTATTGCTGGGCTTCAGGAGCTCAGCAATGATAGCTATGGGACCGAAAGTGATGCAATACGTGTCGCTTCCAGTCCCATAGAACGGGCATGAAATCCCCCTCAGCTTCCCGCCGACAACCGTCAACCAGATCCCAGGCCCGTAGGAGGGGCAGCGGAGCTCAGGAAACACGGTGTTGGGCGGTGGGGGGGTGGGGGGTGGCCCGGTTACCGGATTGTAGAAGCGATCTGGCGGCAGCTGTGCCACCAGAATCGCTTCTACTGTAAAGCCGGCCGCTGGCTCTACAAAACTGAACAGACTCCCCTTCAGTTCTGTTTAACCTCTTCAGACTTTGGGTCGTGAAGGGGTTAAGTAGGGTTGACTTTTTTTTATAATTACCATTTTTTAATTCTTGTATATATTTTTTCCTTGTAATCAACCTCCTGTGTCAGGATGGAGAGCAGTGTGGGGCAGTGACAGCTGTGATCTGTCACCGGAGGCAGAGCTCTCCTCCCACACCTCCCGACTCCGCCTCCTGTGTCAGCCGATTCAGGATGGAGAACGGTATAGAAACACTCCTGTCCAGGCCATTTTTCAGTATTTAGCGCTGCGGTACTTTGACTGACACTTGTTCTGTCATGCAACGCTGTACTGAAATTAATTTTATACCATTTTTTGGGGACAGATAGAGCTTTCTTTTGGTGGTATTTAGTCACCACTGGGGGTTTTATTTTTTACTATATTAAGGAAAAATTCCGAAATTTTTTCTACATATTTTTTACATTATGTTATATTAAAATTATTATTATTACCCAATTTTTTGGTAAAATATAAAATACGGGGCCACGTCTGGTAAATAGACACCAAACATGTCAAGCTTTAAAATTGAGTCCACCCGTGAAATTGCAAAAAACTACCATACCCAAAATTGACCATAGGCAGCTGATAACTTAATCACTGATAATTGATAACTTCACCATCACTTCTGCATTCTGACAGTGGAGAGGTGACCAGAGGGAGTTCGTGTACCAATCTCCCTCTGATCCCCTGTCACAGAGCCACCATGCTGGGCTCGCACTGGGCACAGCGGAGCCCGGTACAGTGGGAGGGGGGCCGCGGAGGTGGCACACACACAGGCACCTTATACAAGCGACTCAATAGCTGGCGGATTGCTTGTATGTAAACAGGCATCGCTGCCTGTTTTTAAATTTGGGCAGGTTCCAACTGGGCGTGGCTGACGGGACGTTTAAATACGCCCGTCAGATCTGGGAAACTCTCGGACGGCCGTATACTAACTACAGCTGGCCGGGAGGCGGTTAAGGAGGAGCGCAGACTCAGAGCGCACTCTGAAGAAGGAAAATTTAACAAAATAGATTTTTTTTAAAGAAACGACGGGATGGGTGAAAAATTAAGAAATAGCGGTACTGTCC
The DNA here is from genome assembly GCF_000935625.1 of Nanorana parkeri. Classification (NCBI taxonomy): domain Eukaryota; kingdom Metazoa; phylum Chordata; class Amphibia; order Anura; family Dicroglossidae; genus Nanorana; species Nanorana parkeri. The sequence continues at coordinate 1,248,128 of NW_017306345.1, read as the reverse complement.
CGTTCAAAACAGGACATATGGTCAGCCTATCTATATATCTATTATCATATTGTGATGGAACTGTGGATGACAGTACTCCAGGCAGCTCTACTATGCATGCTTTGCTGTACAATACATACTCTGGCCAATTCTATTCAGTACACTGTATGTAACATACTCCCAATTACTGCACACTGTACATTGTGCATACTACAGGCATAATTTCTTCACACACTGTGCTGTACATTATATATTATGGACCATTTCACTATCTACATTGTGCTGTATATGTTTTCAATATATGCAGCGCCAACGAAAAATGGTGGATAAATTGAGTGAATGTGGTTAAGACAATAAACGGCAAACAATATACAATAAATGATGTACTGAAATTGTGTTAATCTGTGAATCAATCAAACTTAATAAAAATGTGGAAATATACAACTAATGTACATTTATACATATCAAATAAATTGAAAAGTTTTTTAAGACAAGTGCTGTGTACTTCTTTTTTCAAACACCATGGGTGCAATAAGGTGTTCCAAGTGTGGAAAGTTTATAAATTCAAAAAAAGAGTTTATAAATTCAAAGAAACAAAAAAATGTTCCGT
>NW_017306345.1:1225068-1247197 GCF_000935625.1 Nanorana parkeri | reverse complement strand
GGGGGGGGCCTTTATGGTTTTCTTGCACCGGGGCCCTGAGGGTTCTAGTTACGCCTCTGTGATAGAGCTTTAACTTGCATTTTTGGATGGCACGGCGGACTGTGTTCAAAGACAGTGATTTGTGGAAATATTCCTGAGCCCATGCAGTGATGTCCATCACAGAATCATGCCTGTTTTTAATGCAGTATCGTCTGAGGGCCCCGAAGATAACAGCATCCAATATTCTGTTTGGGCCTCGTCCCTTGCACACAGAGATTTCTCCAGAATCTCAGAATCTTTTGATGATATTATGTTCAGTAGATGATGATATAGTTAAAGTCTTTGCAATTTTACATTGAGGAACCTTATTCTGAAATTGTTCACCAATTTTTAGATGCAGCTTTTCACAGATGGTTGAACCTCTGCCCATCTTTACTTCTGAGATATTCTAACTCTCTAACATGCTCTTTTTATACACAATCATGTTACTGACCTGTTGCCAATTAACCTAATTAGTTGCAAAATGTTCTTCCAGCTCTTCCTTGTCAGTAACACTTACTTTGCCAGCTTTATGTTGCCCTGTCCCAACTTCTTTGAGACGTGTTGCTGCCATCAATTTCAAAATTACCTTTTTTTAATTTTTTTTTACATATTCTCAATTTAAACATTTTATGTTTTCTATTTTCTATTGTGAATAAAATATGGGTTTATGAGATTTGAAAATCATTGCATTCTATTTTTATGTAGGCTTTACCAACCGGTGTACCAACTTTTTTGGAACTGGAGTTGGAAATCAATCAATCAACCAAAATTAACTTTGTGATGCCCACAGAAAGCTTAGCATACCTACTGAGTACTTTTCATTTTTTTATACAGACACTAATGTACTGTACCTGTCCACCTATCTTTTGTCTTTAATCTGATTTTCCTGAAAAATACTTGCTAGTGATCCTAGAACATCTTGCTGCCTCACACACTCATATACACAGTATGCTTAAAAAAATGCCAGTACTCCCAGACGGACCGCCCCACTAATCTCAGCTCGATCCTCAGACACTCCCTGAAGATTTGGGACGGAGTTCGGTACTGCGGCAATCTGATGTCACCTCACCTCCCTTTACTGCCTTGGCTCAACTCTCCATTATTCCCACCAGGTTCCAACGACCCTCACTCGTTCGCATGGTGGTCCCGAAACGACCTGACCACTGTACACTCCCTCATCTCGCTCTCCGGTGTGAAATCGTTCCAGCAGCTCCACTCCAATAGATCTATCCCACTTCGGGAATGGTTACGCTACACCCAAATAAGCCATTTTATTAATTCGCTCCTGAAAAACACCTCAGCTCTGTCGAGAATGACCCTTTTCGAACACTGCTGCAACTCAGATCCGCACGCCCCAGGTATCATCTCTTCGATCTACTCTTCTCTACTATCCTCCACTTCTACTACCCTTGCCCCTTATCAGCGTCAATGGCACGAGGATTTGGGCAGATCCCTCATCCTTCAGGACTGGCAGCATACCTGGTCAGCAATAGCTCGTTGCTCCCGCAACGTGCTCACACTTGAGAACTCCTACAAAGTGATGTACCGTTGGTATTACACGCCTGCCCGTCTGGCGAAATACATTCCCTCCTACTCTCCGCACTGCTTCCGGGACTGTGGCGCGTCGGGTACCATGATCCACATTTGGTGGACGTGCCCCCGGGTGGCAAGCCTCTGGAATCAGGTCTACGATTTGCTCAATTCTCTTTTCCAACTCACCTTAACAAAGGACCCGTGCGAGGCATTGTTCCTACAGCCCATTCCACAGCTGACGCGTTACCAGAAACGCCTTGTGTCCCACATCTTTGTCGCCACCAAAATGACAATCGCCAGAGCGTGGAAAACTCCGACCCTGAGCTTTAGGGAAGTTAAAAATCGCCTAGATGATATATTGGTGAAGGAGAAGCTGACGGCGGTACTGTCCGACACCCACGATCGCTTTTTACTGATTTGGCAACCTTGGATCGATTATCCCCCTATTATTACTCCTACACTGATCTGTGCTGTTAGACGCTCTCCGTCTTATATGAACCAGATGTCCCGGGGTAGTGGGCCGTAGGCCTCATTGGCCTCGGCCCCACGATACCCAGGCACTGGACCTGATAAGCACCCCCCTCTGCTGCTCCTTTCCATGATATTTTGGGTCTACCCACTAACACTGAACAGCAATACCCCCTTCATACTCCCAAATTGCTCTTTGGCACTTGTTCCACTGCTCCTGTTATACAGCATGCAGGGTTCTGCACGAAGTAGTTGCTGTCTGTTTACCATTTATGTGCCTTGGTGCAGGGCTTGCATGCCCTACTTATGTTATTTTTGTAACCTTTTATGTGAAAAAATGACAAAAACCAAATAAAACCTTTGTGAAAGAAAAAAATGCCAGTACTAAGATGTTTATCGTAGCTATCAAAAAGACAAACTTATGTATGTTGGAAGTTTTAAAATAGGAGTTTTATACTCACCATAAAATCATCTTCTCTGAGTTCATTGAAGGCCACAGCTGAGATCTTGATCTGTGACCATTGGGCAATAGCACAACCTCCAGGAGTAGGACACTAGGCAAAAAAAAAGCAAAAGCACAGCCTATGGGCTGTCCCTGCTGGTACCCAACCCCCTATCTGCTAGAGGTAGCTCAGTTAGTCACAAGCAGAAAGAACAACTAGTCACAGACAAAACAACCTAAAAAAAGCATTTTAAGCCCTTCAATGAATTCAAAGAAAAGTATTTTATGGGGAGTACAAAAACCCTATTTTCTCTTCTGTTCATTTAAAGCCACAGCTAAGATCTTGATCTCTGACCATTGGGACATCCCAAAGCAGTGGCTACCGAGAGGTGGGAAAAACAAATAACTCCCCCAAGGCAGGACAGCACGAGCTACAAACGTATATGGAATCTTCCTCAAATGAGAGATCCCCTGGCCTAGTACCATACAAGGGCCAGGTACTCCCAGAAAAAAAGGCCCTAGGATCCGGGTGTCATGGTGCAGCCATAAAAATATATTGGGTTTGTTGTGCTTCCCCATCAGGGAACCGCTTAGCAGTGTATCCCTTCCTGGAGGTTGCAGACAAAGTACCGTATATACTCGAGTATAAGCCGTCCCGAATATAAGCCGAGGTACCTAATTTTACCACAAAAAACTGGGAAAAAGTATTGACCCGAATATAAGCCGAGGGTGGGAAATGAGGCAGCTAATGGTAGATAGATACCAATAAAATTACATGAATATTTATTTAAAAGAAAAACAATAACCTAGCTCTGTAAGTGGAAAAGGGGGTACAGGGCTACATATTATGTACTACGGATCATTTAACCCATTCATATTAGCAGAGGATAATTGTAAATATATTGTTCAGTGCATTCTATATGTAGTATATAGTACATGTACATATAGAGTGCCTGCAACAATACATTTACAATGATCCTCTGCTAACATGAATGGGTTAAATGAGCCATAGTACAGGGCTACATACAGATCATTTAATCCATTCATGTTAGTATCATTGTAAATGTATTGTCTGCACTGTATTAGCAGTATATACTCCATATAGAGTATATACTGCTAATACAGTGTAGACAATACATATATAATTGCTTAATAAATCCCCCCAAATCTCCCCTCACTGCCTGCCCGATAATTACAACCCCACCTGGAGCTCCTCTCGTCTGACCAGCGCGCCGCTGACACATCCCTGCTCCCCTGCTGTACTGCCGCTGCGGGGGTGGGCACTTTTCAGCCAAAAAAATGGGCTGAAAATCTCGGCTTATACTCGAGTATATACGGTATCTCCAGGTGGGTTTATCACCAAAATGTAAAAAGTGTCGCCTCACCTTGTGTGTATTTCAATGTTCAAAATGCTTAAAAAAGGTCATATCCCATAACTCCTGTCCCATACATCATATGATCGTAGAACCTTCAGAGAAAGAGTGGTGGCACAAAGGTGAGCTGCCTGATACCAAACATGAGGGTTTTATCATACAGTATGGAAGAGTTCTGATAATTGGGCCTCTTTATGGTATTTCTGGTTTTGTTAATTCTAGAGTGCTGGAGTTTGGACTCTGCATATAGCAGAACAATAGCTGGAACCACAACCATCACTTTCAGATCCATAATTCATAGGTGGAAAGAGTTATAAAGATTCAAATGTGATCATAAGGAAACTGATACCTGAAGACCCGGGTGTTAATATTCAGTCTCCAGCCCCTTCCATCTGATTGGCTGATGTCAACAGGTGGAAACTGGTTTTGATCTTTATAGTATAATAATGGAGATCTGAAACCAAAAAAATTATCACTTTCAAGGGGTCCATTGACTTGGGAGTGTGTCCATCTCTTTCCATCCAACCCCAGAAGCAGGATTAAGCATAATCTCTGTAACTTTTATCCCGTTTTATTTTCATACTGTTTGCTTGTATGTATGTATGTATGTATGTATGTCTCACTTTGTAACATCTACTTTTTGTAACTACCTTTTTCTATGCACAATCCATCTAGGGTTATTAAATATAAAATTAATAAGCTGGTTTTTGATTTCTCTAAAGAACTCACGAATCTGAAGAGACTGTTGTGTGTCTGTTGTATGGGTATAATTGAGTGAGTCATCGGTGCCTAGAATCTTGGTTGTAAGTTATTGCCAGGCAGGGATCTGGGTGTCTCGTGTGTGTATGTATGTGTGGGCAGTGGAAGAAATGGGTACTCCAAGGTTCTAGATGAGAGGATAGCTTGGGGAATCTTAGTGGGCGTGGGGAGACCTCTTGACCTGTCACACAACTATTAGAGTACAGTTTATTGTATGTGAAATTTGCATCTGCCCGTGTGTGTGTCCAGCCAGCTTGAATTGGGGGAGTCTCCCTCCAGTGGTGGCCAGCGGTATTGCAGGAGACTAAGAGTGGAGGTACTAAATCAAGAGTTAATTGTGCTGGGTTTAGCTAACCTGTAACTGCTAGTGGAAGCAGTGTGTGTGGTCTGCAAAGTCTAAGAAACTTTGTTAGGAGAGATGATATCATCAAAAAGAGAGGAGTTGACAAAGATATTATGTTTTAAAACAATTTTCACATGATGTTGATTTCACAATATATCTGATATATTAAATGAGTTGTTAACATCCTCAAACTTACTAATCCCACGCAGGAATACTTGAGGGGAACCACTCCCTCAGACAGGTAACCTCTCCGCCGAAGCTCTGCATGTTCATATGAAATCATCTTAAATCTTAAAACTGTGTAACTAATGAATCTTAAATTAATTAACCCCATTACGAGCAACGACGCACAGTGTATGTCGCTGGCATTGGGGCTGTTTAAACTTGTCCGGGACTCTGTTTAAACTTGTAAAGCAGACTGTCGGCTTTACAGTAGAAGCGATTCTGGCGACTCAGCTGCTGCCAGATCGCTTCTACGGGCTGGTGTGTCCCCCCCACCCCCAGGTCAACACCCACGCCGTGTTCCCCTGGCTCTGTTGCCCCTCCTACAGGCCCGGGACTGGCTTGTTTGGTGTCGGAGGGAAGCCGGGGAGGAGATGGATGAACCTCCATTCGTCGATCCCTCGCCGTTCTATGGGACCAGGAGCAATGCAGATTGCATCATTTCCGGTCCCATAGCTGTCAGTGCTGGGCTCCTGAAGCCCAGCTATAAGCTATTGAAGTGCGGTCTGTAAAGGTAACACTGGGGGTCTTTTGGACCCCCAGCATCACCTTAAAGAGTACCTGTCACCACCATCTGCTATCACATGGGGGCTTGTAAGCCCCCCCTATGTGATAGCAATTAAAGTAAAGTTAAAAAAAAGTTTTTACCATTAAATAAAATAAATCTAAAAATAATAGCACGCGTGTCTTCACGTACACACGCGTCGTGTGCGCCTACGTATGAAAACGACGAACGCGCTACACCTGTTGGGTATCGCCGCGCACGTTGGAGTGAGAGTAATAATTCTAGGGCCAGTATTTTTGGGTAGCTCTAAACTGATGTCCTGTGGGGGCTTTTAAAACTTTGTCTATGGACTTTTTGGGGTACTGAATGTTGTCACGGATGCACACAATTTTAAACCTGGGCATGTTGGGTATCTATTTACTCGTTGTAACCTCAGCTTTTATATTTTACTAAAAAAATGGGTATTTAATTGCATTTTGGGGCATTGAAGTACATTTTTCACAAAACTTTGTGGTTTGATAAGGAGTTGCGCTAATATCATGCAACATAAAAATTTGCAACTGCCACCATTTTATTCTGTAGGGTCTTGGCTTTCAGAAAAGATATAATGTTTGGGGGTTTGCTGTGTTTACTGGATACCATTAACAGGTAACTGAATATTTTCGCTTGTTTCTAAAATTTCTTATTAACTCCTCTCAATAGACATGTGCATTCGGATTCAGATGAACCTGCAAATCAACGAAATTCAGTTGATTTGGCGGTTTGTCCGAATCCAAAATAATGAATTTATCGTATGCCTGAATATACGAAAACATATGTACAAGAAAAGAGTGTGATTGATTGTATCTAATCTGTATGTGGTTCTCTTTTCATGCATAAATGTATAGATATATACGGAATATCCCTAGGGATAAAATACGATGCTCATCCCCCATGGAACTGTTATGTGCCTTAAGTCCCGACTGCCTACTCTATTGCCTTGAGCCAGTAGTGTTCTTGTGTGCCTCACCTAACCAACTTTTCCTCCTAGGTCCTTGTGGGACGCGGTTGACACAGGCTGCCTGGGGGTGGAGTGGAGCAGCTCCTAATCACTCTTGGCCCTTCGGGACTGAGGGGGCAAGGGACCAATGGATCCCGGGGGAACACCGGATGCCCTCGGGCAGCTTCACAGACAGCGAGGTCCCCTGTCTGACCCCCTGACCTAGCGGACTCCCTAAAGGGCTCCCGCTAACTCACGGGCTACCTCATCATATATTCAGGGCTTTGCTATGTCCTGGGCTTTGCCTTTCGTTTTGAAGAATGCATATGGTTTAACCTGTTTTTACTGTTATGCGGTTTTAATGTTTATACTGTTTACGGCTGTGGGGTGGGGCTGTCGTACATGGATCAACTTGACGATCCTCCCGACCCTGAAAAGGGATGGGGGGAGTCCGCTCTTCTCGGTGCTCTCCCCGCCTGCGGGGAGGTAGCGGACAGGGGAACTGCGGACCCCGGTTTCACTCCCTACCCCATTGCCACGCGAAGTATGTAGGATGGTTATGCTTAGTTATATTGAGTGTCGAGACCGGTTGCAACATTTTAGATCGTTTTCATAAATGGGCCCCGGTAGGCATCTCGTTCCTTCATTCTCGACCACTTCTCCCCACATAGGTATCACGTCTCCTACTGGAGACCGTTGTATTCTAGCTTTTGACTAGAAGCTTGTTCTTCCCGTAGCAGCTGCTGCTGCCCTTTTGATTTTGTATTTCTGTCTGTCCTTTTCTTGGGTCGTCTATACTACCTTTCTCACCTACCGCCCTTCCTCCACACCTTTCCCTCTTGTCCTATCTTGCTCGGTCTCTTCTACCCTCGCTCTCTGCCTTGTTCCATTTCCTCCCTCTCCCACGCTCCCTGCCATGGCCCCACCTGTTATCGCCCCCGCGGAGCTTCGCCTCTGCACTTATAACGCCAGGGGTCTTAATGTCCCATCCAAAAGGGGGCAGATCCTTTGCCATATGCACAAGTCCCAGGTGCACATTGCTTTGTTTCAGGAAACACATTTCCAAACTGACCATGCTCCCTCATGTGCCAATAGGTACTTCACGTCCTGGTACCACAGTACCAAACGCCATCCAAAAGTCGCGGGGGGTCTCTATCGCTATCCACAAGTCTCTTCCAGCAGTGGTCCTGGACCATAAGGCAGATGACTTTGGACGGTATCAATGGCTCAAACTGTCGCTCTGGGGTCGGACCTATACCATCGCCAACTTCTATCTCCCTAATACTGACCAGGCTGCGTCCACACTCCGGCTCCTGAAGGAGCTGGAGGCCTTTGCAGAGGGTATGGTGATAGTGGGCGGGGATTTCAACATGGCATTGGAACCCAGAATTGACTCGTCCACGGGACGAGCTGCCCTTTCCTTCGCCAAGCTGCGTAGGGTCCGGGGACAGCTCTCTCGCTTACGCCTGATTGACACATGGAGAGTTTTACATCCTCAATCTCGGAACTACACTCACTTCTCCGCACCGCATCACTCCTATAGTAGAATAGACTATTTTTTCACTTCCCATCCACTGCTGGACTGGGTTGTCTCCTGCGACATTGGCCCCATGATCTGGTCGGATCATGCTGCGGTTACACTATCCCCGAGAGTCCCAATGGCGCCCGCACGGAAATGGACATGGAGGATGAATGAATCCTTGCTGTCTGACCCGCGTTGTGTCGCTGCTGTACGGGAGGGTATTACCCAGTTCTTGGATGTTCACGCTTCTGACTCCACCCCCTCTCCCCCTTCAGTGGGAGGCACTGAAAGCGGTCCTGAGGGGCACACTGATCCAACAGGGTTCCAGATTAAAGAGGGAACGGTCTGGGAAGATTAGGGAGGCCATTCAGCGCCTCACTGACTTAGAGGCTCAACACAAGAACTCTCCATCGCCAGAGCTCATGCTGCACACCTCTGAAGCACGCCTGCACCTACTCAGCCTCCTTGACTTGTCGACACGTACTTACCAGGGTAAACTTGAGACCAGGGCGTACGAGACGCGTAATAAATGTGGACGAGCCCTGGCTAAGACGCTACACCCTGAGAGCTGCGCACACCTATATACCTCAGGTTCGTTCCCAGGAGGGGACCCTACTGCATTCGCCTACAGACATCCGGGGTGCGTTCCTTGTATAACCTTCCGGGCTCGGAAACTTCATGCCCCAACCATGACGCACGGGTGTCGTCCTATGTCCACGACACTGCCCTCCCTGTTTTGGCAGACTCTGAGGCTGAGGCGTTGGAGACACCTTTCACCATAGAAGAGCTGCAATTGGCCCTCAAATCCGCGCCCGCTGGTAAATCTCCTGGTCCTGATGGCTTCACCGTGAAATTCTACAAGCACTTTGGGGACTCGCTTATCCCCTTCATGCTACAGGTCTTCCACGCCGTGTCCCAGGGTGCTTTGTTTCCTCGTCAGGCGTTAGAGGCCCACATCTCATTGATCCCCAAGCCGGATAAGGACCACACCCTTTGCACAAATTTCAGGCCGATCACTCTAATCAATGTCGATGTGAAACTGTTCACCAAGATGATTGCTACCCGGCTGCACCCTCTTCTTCTGAAAGTGATCCGCCCCGACCAGGTGGGGTTTGTCCAAGGCCGGGAGGCCCGGGACAACACTATTCGGACCCTATTCCTAATGCAATATGCCCAAACGTCTAACAGCCCTATGTGCCTCCTCTCCGTAGACGCTGACAAAGCGTTTGATCGTCTCGATTGGTCCTTCCTTAGACATTCCCTACTACAATTGGGAGTGCGCTCTACTATGCTGAGTAGCATCATGGCCCTATACTCGCACCCATCGGCTCGAGTTCGAGTTAATGGTTCCCTGTCTCCTGCCTTTCGGATCTCTAATGGCACCCAACAGGGCTGCCCACTATCCCCTCTCCTTTATGTGCTCACCATGGAACACCTGGCGGTGGCCCTCCGTCAAAATTCAGCATTCCAAGGCTTGCTGGTGGGCAAGATCTAAACTTGCTTTGTTTGCGGATGACTTGTTGCTCTACGTTACGCAGCCCCACGTTGCTATGCCCACCGTTCTACAGGAGTTCGAACGGTTCGGAGCTCTGAGTGATTTTCGAGTCAACATCTCTAAATCGGAGATACTTAATGTCTCTTTGGGGGAAAACGATCTTCGCCTCCTTAGCAGCAACTTCTCCTTCCGAATATGCCCCGCTTCCTTGAAATACTTGGGCACCCATCTCTCTGGAAACACTGCCGATCTATACTCCCTGAACTTCTGCCCCCCTACTTGCGGGAGTGTCCAGAGACCTGACGTCATATGATCGTAAACTCTTGTCTTGGCTGGGCCGGATCAATGTGCTCAAGATGGACATTATTCCGAAGTTCCTATATTTGTTCCAAACACTGCCCATTGCCCTTCCTACTATATACCTGAGGCGGGTTCAACAACTGTTCACAAAATTTGTGTGGGGGCCATCTCATCCCAGGCTTAGCTACAAAACGCTGGCCCTGCCGAAGCGCAAAGGGGGAGCCGGCGCACCGGACATCTTCCTCTATTATGCCTCGGCGGTTTTGGTCCGCATTGTGGACTGGTTCCACCGAGCTGGGGACAAACAATGGGTCCACCTGGAAGCCACTCTCGCGACTGCTGACCTGCTGGCCTTACCCTGGATACCACCTAGCTCCAGGGTCCGGTCCCCCACTTTTCCTCATTTGACCTTGCACGCTCTGCGGTCTTGGGATCGATATGTTGCCCGCCTGGGCTTCTCCTCCTACTTGGGTCCGATGACGCCGCTCTTCGGTAATCCGGCTTTCCCTCCAGCTCTGACCGCACCTACGCTGGGTCGCTGGGATAGATCGATACACCGTCGCCTGACCTCTGCCTTGAGGGCCCAGCCAATGAACTCAGATACACACTCGCACACCACCCGGGGAACTTGGTTGGCAAAGGGGCAGTTTCGCTCCTTTGTCGCCTCCTTCCCCACGACGGACTGCTTCCAAGACGCCCCCACCGCTTTCGACTCTCTACTATTGGCCTCTTCGCCTCCAACACACTCGGTTTCTCTTATTTACTCTGTCCTCTCCGCAGCGACCTCCCCATCTCTACCGGCCTACACGTCAATGTGGGAACGGGAGTTGGGGGTTTCCGTGACGGAGGCCGAATGGGAGCGCTCCTTTGTACTTACCCACTCCCTCTCTATTGCCAGTAAAGCTCATGAGAAGAACTTGAAAATCCTAACTAGATGGTACAGATGCCCGGTAGTTCTCCACCTTATTTACCCGGATATCTCAGATTCATGTTGGCGCTGTGGGGAATCACTGGGTCACACTTTACACACATCTGGTGGAGCTGCCCTAAGCTTCAGGAGTTTTGGCGGGGGATTTTGGGGATCTACCTTAGAGTGACGGGTATAGCAATAGCTAATGATCCTAAGATTCTGCTGCTCTCGATGCTTCCTGGGTCCCTGAAGTCAGCGAAAAGAGGCCTCCTGCGACACTTTCTCACAGCTGCTACGACAGTTATCCCTCGACACTGGCGTACACAGGTGGTCCCCACTCTCGTTGAGTGGGCTGTAGAGATGGACCGCATAGCTGATCTGGAGGGCCTCTTGGCAGTGGAGCAAGAGAATAATCCTTAATACGTCCATACCTGGTCTGTATGGCTCATATTTAGGGAGTCGGCTGCCTTTTCGGAAGCGGTCTCTTCTTGATTTCCTGGTATTCCGGTGGTAGCTGGACCCCATGACAGGGAGCGGGTCCCCCCACCTTTTTTCTTTTTCTACATGCCTTCTCAATCCTACTCCCCCTTTTCTATGCTTCTGATATGACTGACCTATTCCACTCATCCTCCTGATTCCCCACTCTCTCGTACCCCTCCTCCTGCCGAGGGCCCCGCCCTGGTTGACTCATGCCTGATATCTGACATCCACATCCTATGTCCTGCTGCATATGAACCTCCTATTTGAGTTATCTCAATATAGCGGGAATTCCCGCTGGTAACTGTATATATGTGCCCCTAGAGCTCTCGAATGGAGGCGCCTACGAAATATACCGGGATGACAGGTCGGCTACATAACACTTGATGCCGTTTACCTTGACAGCCTGGCTATCTTCCACTAATGCTTCTGTGATAGGTACTTTAGCCCCCTGTCTGGGTCGGATAGGAGAAGTGCTTCCTCAGCTCAGTGATGTACCTCCCGGAAGTACTCCTTCCTTCTTCGTTTGTTGTTGTACTTATAGATGTCACATTTTATACACGAATGTCTTTCTTGATTTGTACTGAACACCTTGAAAACCTCTAATAAAATTTGATTGAGCTAAAAACTATATTGTGGCATACATTTTCGTTTTTGGAACGCGTGGTGGCCATATTAACTGCCGGCGTGTTCTGCGCATACCTGCCGCCATCTTGGAGACGGAGCGTATGATGTCACATGCAGGTGACATCACACGCTGAACGAGCGGTGGCCATATAGGCCCCGGTGCGTTCTGCACACGCGCGCCGCCATCTTGGAGCATATGTTGGTATACACCAAGATGGCGGCGCTTGAACATGCGGGCGCCGCCATCTTGGTGTATACCAAGATGCGCTTCAAGATGGCGGCGCACATGAGCAGAACACGCCGGCGGCTGATATGGCCGCTGCTCGTTCTGCAGTTTCAGTGTGCGGTTTTGGATTCTGAGGCTCGTTGCCTCCAAATCCGAAACAACATAAAAATTAGTTTCCTTTGATGAAACAAATTAAAATGTTTTTCGTTTTCATTTATGTTGTCGTAAAAATGTTTTGCCATGCACATGTCTACCTCTCAGTGTTCGGTAAACCAATTTGTTAAGCGTGCCCACTGTCTAAATTTGAGTCAGTTGAAACAGTCTATCTTCCAAGATAAGATTTCAATCCAAAACAAAATTCATTAAAGGGACAAATTAATTGTACACCTACATCAGAAAATTACCCTGCTTCACAATCAACATAACTGCTTGGAATAAACCACTTCCACCCTTTCAAACCAAAATTTAACTTCAATAATGAGGCGTCTTATTTTGTTATTTCCACAGTAAATGTACAAAAAGAATACATTTACACTTCACAGGTTCATGTGATATATTTTAATTTGTGTTCTTTATCTTGCAAAACAAAGAATAAATGATTAAATAAAAATGTAGGAAAGAAAAAATACAGGTTTACCACCCAGCATGTGCTGAAGGAGTTAATGTCATAAATATGGAGAAAATAGCAAAAACAGACAAAGGGGAGAGCAAAAACAAAGGAAGAAAAGAAAGCATTTTTGTTCAAACACTGACAAAAGAATCTTGCAGACAAAGGCCTGAGAACAATAAGCTGGGAGGCCCCGGATCTCAGACAATGCATCCAGTGACAGCTACACAATGGGGCTGTGTTGCAAACAGACATTATGTAACTAGGATCCAGTCCGGATTTAGGGAGTTGCTGTTATTTTCAGAAAAAGCTTTTGTTCACTATCAGAAAGTGGTGGCTATTAGTTTTCTTGGCTGCAGAAAAAGAATATTCAGAACTAGATTAGGAAATGTTTGGTAACTTGCATTTTTCTAATGGGGTTCCCAAAGACAGTAGATGATTTTCAATCGGTACTAGTGATGAATGAGCTTAGAGTTTGGCAAGTTCATTAGAAAATTAATCAGAAAAGGTGATTTTGTGAGGTGAATTGCAATGCATTGGGCAGGGTGGTGTTGGCACTTTTTATATGGTTTCAAGGGTGACATGCAATAGAAACTAATATTTTAACATACAGGCTTTGGGATCCCTTAAAGTTGAATAGGTGTTTAGGTTTTATGAAACCAGCATGTTTTTTAGGGACAGCCTAGTGAAGTACATTACTGCACTTCACTAGTGTATTTCTGGCTGTGGAATATTATTATATGTGTGAGGAAATGGTAGCTGAGAAGTACCTGAAGGTCTCTGAAGATGGGTGCTTATATTTTTCATGTAGGATTTGAAATTACTTAACACTTGAAGGGTCAATCAATTTAGAAATGTAAAAAATGAGCGTTTTACTGTGTGCCATATAATGAGTGGATGACTAGTAATGGGGTTTAGATTGTTCCGTCTCGAGGTTGGGGGGTAGTCAGAGTATTTTGTCTACACGTATTGGGTCGCAGTGAACTGCCAGGCTATCCCACACTGTAGTCTCCCACGTCGCTTGGTATTTAGTAAATTGGGCTATTTGCGACACCTGATAGTATTTAGTGAATTTGGGTAGGCAGAAGTCACCATTCATTTTATATCTAAATAGAGTAGGGCGTCGGAGATCCGGTGACGTCACGGACATCGACGTCACCGAACTCCTCCCCTCTTCCCCAAGTGGCTCTGTCGGCTAACGAATGGAAGGGGGGAGGAGTCCGGTGACGTCGTTGTCCGTGACGGCTAACGAAGGGAAGGAGGGAGGAGTCCGGTGACGTCCATGTCCGTGACGTCACCGGACTCCTCCCCCTTCCCTTCGTTACCTGACGGAATCACTTGGGCCGGTGAGTCTCATGGTTCATGAGTGCATCGAATGTGTGGACAATTTTAGCTGTCAGTTGCCTGAAATATACTAATGGCAGTTCCCTGCAATAGAAGAGGTAATATACTCACCCCTCTGTTCAAGTGCTGCATCCTCTGTCAGTTTCTTCAGCTTTCAAGACTTCCAGGAATGTTGGATACCTGTATACCTCCCTACACACTGTGGTTTAATCCTCCAACCCCAACAGGACAGCAGGACAGTATTGATGTACGGGTCAGTGGATGGAACAACAGTGTGCAGTGGGGTACAAATCCCAGAAGTGTCAAATGCTAATGAGCCTGATGGAGGCTGCAGTGCTTGGATGGAGACAAGGGCCACCGGATAGGTGAGTATGGTGAGTATATTACCTCTTCTATAGCAGGAAACTGCTAATAAGATTTTTATTTTTTTTAGGGTGACTGACGGGGTCAATTGTAAACTAAAACAGTGCAAATTACAATGCAATAATGATTGATAGGACAATATTTTTGGTGTTTTTTTTTTTTCTACAAGTGTATCTACTTCCCAGTCAGCATCCCATAAATTTGTGGATACTGGACCAGCACTTTTATTCCAGCTTAGAGATCAATTTTCTGTGGTTTTACAAGAAATCAGAATGCGCCCTATTACCTAAAAGTAGTTGGATCTGTATGTGCGTTATAATTAATCGAAATTAGTCAATTAATCGATTTTAAAAAATTTCGATTAATCGAACAGGAAATTTTTATCATTGCCAGCCTTAAATAGAGTAGATTTAGGGACCTGTGGTCAGATACATTTATAAACTCTGGTTTGTAACTCCCAAAAGTAGTGGGAGAAGACCTAGATGTGTAGAGTTTGGAACAGGTATATCATTTTTGGGAGCAGCATCATTTTGACAGTGGCAATTTTTGCAAGTCAGGAGAGCCAGGGCAGGTAAACCAGTGAGTAGATTGATATACATCTTCAGCATACTGGGATAGTTGGCTTGCTAAAGAATGTTCTATGTTTTGCTCAAGTTAATACCAAGATATGTGAGGGATTGTGGGAACCAGGTGAATGGGAAGGAGTCTTGTACTTTTTATAGGTCCGGGGGCAGAGAGAGATTTTTAAAGCCTTGGACTTGGTACCATTAATTACCAATCCCAATATTTGGTCTGAAGGTCTGAAGTAGGTTCAGGGTGGTGATATAGGGGTTAGAATGTGGAGAACATTGTTGGAAAAAAAGACTTGTGGTGCTGTCCCACTATAACAATGCCTTTGATGTTGGGGTATTTCTAATGAGTTGGACTAGAGGTTCAATCACCAAGGCATAAAGTAGGGGAATTATGGTCATCCCTGTCTTGTTCCTCTCATAATGGTTGAAAGCTTCTGATTTATAGCTAGTGTATTTCATGTAAACCATTGGAGTAGAGAAAAGATACCTAGCTTAAAAAGTTTGAGCCAAACCCCCAGCATTCTAGGATATAGAATAGGTATTGCCAAGACACTGAAAAGCTTTCTGGATATCAGTAGATACTGTAGAAGGTAAGCTGGGATACTTCTTTTCTGGATTGAATTAAGTAAGAGGGAGATTTTACACAAGTTATCGTTCACCTCGAGATCCAGGATAAAGCCCACATGATCCTTGTGAACAAGACTACCTATTATGGGGTTCAGGTCCATGAACTAAGATTTTTACATCTAAATTTAGCATGGCTATAGGTCTGTAGATGGACCATGAAGTGTCATCCGTGTTGGCTTCGGGATCATAGCAATAATCACCATAAGGGTTTCTTGATTAAAAGGGTGATATAGAAGGAGACAATTGAAGTACTTTGTTAAGAGTGGTGCCAAGAGGTCTGTAAGTATGAAACTGAAAAACCATGGGGCCTGGTCTTTTATGTAGTTTCATCAGTTGTATGGCCTGAAGCACTTCTTCTAAGGAGATGAGGTGGTCAAGCGGGTTTTTGTGAGTGTCAATAAGAGAAAGTGTAATGTTTTTTTTTAAGGAGGGCTGTAGCCTGTGCATTGGGAAAAGTATTGGTGGCTGAGTACAGTTTAGATAAGTGTTTGCAGAACTCTTGGAGAACCTTGAGAGGGTTGCTTGTACATATTTCATTTGATACTTTCAGGCATATTGGTTCATGGGCATAATCAATTTTGCACAGTTGGAGAGCTAGTAAGGTGTCAAGTTTATTGCCCTTAACATAATATTAATGTCTGGATCTGCATATAATCTTCTCTGCAGATTCTGCCAGCAACAGATCAAGTTCACACTGCACCTTCTTGAGCTTGAATTTGTTCTCAGGTTTAGTGCTACTGAAAATTAGTTGAGTGGTGTAGTAAATGCTGTTCGAAGGCCTGTAACCGAGCAGTCTTCGGCCTTTTTTTGGTGGAAACACAGTCTTATGCAAGTTTTATACAGTTTTATGGAGGCATGGTAAGGGGAGGTTAAAGGGGCAAGAGAACATACTGGTAACATTAACCCATAACATCAACAGTTTACATGATTCAGTCTGGACTCTAGTACAGTTAGTTGGCAAAGTTAGCTGGCTGGACACACACAGGTGGATGCAAATCTCACATATGGTCTGATGCACTCAAATTATTGTGTGGCAGGTGATTTCCCCCACTGTTAAGTTAATGCCTGGATGGCAAGGATTTATTTTTGTTTTATTTTTCATCTTGCAACGTTTTAATAAATATGAGGTGGAGAGGAGGTGCGGCGCACAGCGTGTGGAGCTGTGAACAGGGCCAACTGATCGGAAGCCGATTAATCGATTATTGAAAAAGTTGACAACTTTTTCAATAATCGATTATGCCGATTAGTTGTTGCAGCCCTAAAGCTGAATGCAAGTCAGGTTTTAAAGAAATTCTGCTGCCTGGACTACCTTTTTCCCAGGGCAGGTGACCACCATTTGAGTTATACCCCACAACACATACAAGACTCTAGTTACTTCGTGACCTGCTTGGCTGAAACTTACTTGCCGACTTTGTTTATAAAATTGACCACATACTTGTTTAGACTCTTCTTTAGCTTTAATTGTCAATTCACAAATTGTTTCTATCCCATGGATCAATCACTATTTAATTCTGTTTCTCTATCCTCTCTCACCACTAGATATAATGAGACTGACTAGATCTTAAATGAATCACTAATAACAGATGCTTCCACCTGCCTTCTCATTCAACAGTCTTTCCACGAATATATTTTGCACAGTAAACACCCTGATATATGGCCTTCTATTCTTTGGGAGGCACACATACCAGTCATTAGAGGAAAAATCATTCAAGTGGTATCATTTAGAAAAAAAGGAAAGAAAGGATACAACAACGACATGAATTTCAGTCTTGCACTGATTTTTTCAAAACCATCCCATCTACCTTCAGTCAAGCTAGGCTGGAGATAGTGAGACCATCTTTTTATTCATTTTAATAATTTTTTACAATATATTTTATATCTGTTTTGTAGCCCTGATGACGAGGGAGTGTTGTTGCCAGAATGCATTGGCTGGTTTCCCTTTGTGGACTTTTTCAGCCATTTGATCTGGCACCCTTTCAATAGATGTCTGCACTCTAAGCTTCTTCCAGGTACCCTACTAGGGGAGACCTGTTATGCTGTTGGAGCCGCCTTACCAGAGCCAGTAAGCTTGCTTGGAAAACTTTGCTGCATTTGGACTTTTGAATGAGCATTGAAATCCCAGCGCCTCTTAAATATTGGATGAGGAAGTGCATATGGCCATCAAATCACTTAAACCAATACATAGGAAAGCAGAAGGAAAATAACGCCAGGCACTACAAACGATAAAGCTCTGCAATATTCAAGCACAGACTGATTAGATTGAATTTATACCTGTTGGTGCTCTGCTGATAACACGGCTGGAGGCGGACCACTGTAAAGACTTGCTTGGAGAAATGCACACTGTCTCTTTAACAGGCAGTTCAGTGTGCCCAGCACATCTCAGGAACTAGGAAGTCTACACAGGTAGCTAGGTACTGAGCAGCAGGCACTGGAGCCAGAGAGAATAGGAGACACACTGACTGCTCTCTCTGGCTGACAGATCACACAGCCAAGGATACGGCCGTGAGAGATCTGGGGTTGCTGAGGTAAGGTCTTACAGGTATCTATATTTGCGGATTTCCTCAAAACCTTGTATAGTAAACCCCCTCTTTTTCCCCAGGAGAAAGCTTATAAATTCTTCAGGCATATCTAACTCCCAAGAATCTCAGATAATGCTTGCTGGGCTCTAAATAAAGATATTTCAGAAACAGAAGTTATGTTGGTGATTAAAGGAGAACTATGGGGTTAAGGCTTTTCCCCATAGTTCTCCTCAGGGTAACGGGAGGACACAAACTAGCGTCCTCCCGTTACCCTAGGCTCAGTATACCGCGAGCTCGCGGTATACTGAGACGCCGCAGCTGAAGCGGATCCCGACAATTATGCCGGGATCCGGCCAGCTGCGCGACTGACAGCTGGCCCTGCCTATCTAGAGGCAGAGCCAGCTGTACCCGCCCCCTCCCCCGTCCGTTCCGCCAGTCAGCGCTGGCGGATCGGAGCGGGGAATCCAGCCCCTCCCCTGTCACGGCAGAGAGCCGTGACAGGATCGAGAGGCGAGCGAACCCGGTATGTGTTCGCTCACCTCCCGATCTACTGAGCCGACCTGTGACAGTCTCATTGTCACAGGTCGGCTAGAACTATGAGGTGAGTGAAAAGCACTCACCTCATAGTTCTTCTTTAAGTTGATCAAGCTCTCTAAGGCTCCTGGCCCCAGTGGCTTTTCAGCAATTTATTTCACCAAATGCTCCTCTCTCCTCATCTAACTCATCGCTTAAATGCTATCAAGTTGTAGCCCATTTATCTCCTACCTCACTACAGGCTCATAGTTATACAGTTGCATAGTAAGTAAGGTTGAATAAAGATACAGGTCCATCCAGTTCAACCTATGTGTGTTTGTGTGTGTAATTTTCTGTAATTCATAGTCTCTTCCCTTGCCTGGAATCGATCCTGGGAATCTGGGTTACTTCCTTGCTTGTGGAGCCACTGGAGGGTTCTGATTTTGTGCTGACATTTGTGCTCTCCACCTACATTGTATGGGGCCCTGACCCCCACCTACTGGTCAGCTGCAGGAAATTACTAAATCTGCCACCAATAAATACTGCCCTCCCCTTCCTGTCTTTGCCCAAGTATAGGATTTCCTGTGTGGATCCTGGGTTTTATCGGCTTTGCTATATTGGATTCCACATTTTTACTCTACTCACAGTATCCTTTTGAGCTGGCTTCCCGTCACAGGAAACGAGTTCAAAGAAGGGCTAAAAAATTAATAAAGGGGATGGAAGGCCTGAGTTATAAAAATAGCCTCCAGAAATTACATTTATTCTCCTTAGAAAAGAGACGCATAAGGGGGGACCTAATTGCAGTTTCCAAAATCCGAAATGGGGACCACAGTTTTGGGAAGAAATGTTTACACCAAGAACTCTATTGATGACATGTGGACACAACAAGAAGTTAGAAGAGAGGAGGTTTACTCTTAGACTGTGTTTTTGCACATATCAAACTTTATTTATATGGTTTTTAACCTTTTGTATGCAATAAAGATTTTTTGGTATTAAGGATGTTGTTATCTCTTGGATCCGTCACCTGGTACCTTAAAAGCCCCATCTATATATGTTTTCTAAAGTTCCATTATGAAGTGCTAAATTCACTTTGGGCTGCTGGCTTTTCAGTCAGAAACGTTGGTAGCCCACCTGTGGGCGTTGCCCTTAACACTTGTATTAGATCCTCTGTCACTTTTTCCAACTCTAGATGGTAGCCCAACACGACAAATGTCATCAACAGTCAGCCAGTTGCCAACGAGTCTGACTAATGAGTCTGCTCCTAACCAGCTTGGGTGTGCTGTTTACACAAAGATTCCCCATAACAATATCCCATTGTGACTAAGTTAGATACCAATAATGGAGAAACAATAGAGGGCAGCTATTCCATTGTCAGAAAACCAGTTTGGTCTGTGTACACTTGCTTAGCTTAACAATATGTGAGTAGATCAAATGTCTCTTTAAAACCTGAGGTTTGCAAATCTCCTGAAGTACCTGTATATGCCTGAAAAATCTATAAACAGATTATACAGATACTGTGCGCGTGTGTGTAATATATATTTATATATATATATATGCAATGTGTTTTGGCCGCGTTTTTGATGCGTTCCAGTTAAAAAAAATAAAAATGTTTTTTTTTTGCTGGAGTGGGGCTGTCAGTATGTTAGCTGCAGTGCAGTGCGTTTTTGACGCGTTTTGCGTTTCCGGTCCGTTTCCTGACCGGACAAAATGTGACATGCAGTATTTTTTCTGCCGTAACCTGAACGGACTGCGCACGTGAGAACTGTAGCCCATGAAATACATAGGGATACATTTTTAGTGCTAATGAAAATACGGCAAATCAATTACCGCATTTCGTCCAGGTGCTTTTCGTTAATTACGGCTAAATTAATCTTGCGATCATCGGGGCAGGATGGGGCTGCCGTACGAAAGTCGTACGACTATTCGATCATCGGACGAAAAGTTTCGTCCCATAATCGTAAGGTGTATGGGCACCTTAAGGGTTGTAAGACTTTTCTTCCACTTCAAGCTATAAGAAGTTGTACAAAAAGGAAATAACCCCAATTAAAAGAAATCAGCTAAAGTGTTAACAGTTGAGGGCTAGCAATCAATCAGTTGTTGTTGACAGATATTATACCTTAAAAGGACTTTTAGGTTCAAGTAAAGGTCAGTAAACACAGGTGGGGGTACATAAGAGAATGTGCCCCATTACTGTAATTCATAGAACTCAAGCCGTTTTTAAAGTAGATGTAAACCTAACAACTAAAATCACATATTTGCTTTAACATGCTAATGTCATTACAAAATTAAATTTGAATATATTTCTAAAATCAACAGATTTACTTAAAATAATAGCAGGGGATCCTGCCATGACAGAACTCTCTGTCCTTGTCTCCATATTATCCTCCTGGCTGGCAGTTACCCTGTCACGTGCTCAGTGGCGTCACAAGGGGGGTGCGGCCCGCTCCCGGGTGCCACCATTGGAGTGGTGACACCAAAATGACTGACAGTCATTTCGGTGTCACCCTCTATGAAAAGTCAGGCAGCCCGACAGTGTCAAAGAGAGAGGAGGGGACCCAGCAGCATACCTCATCCCGCAAGGTGAACGTCCCCTCCTCTCCCTGCCGCAGTCAATCACCAAGATGGCCACTGGCAGACGTCAATAAGCCGACCGCGCATCTGCAATAACGTCACGGTGGGGTGTCATCCAATCTCCGCTCCGGGTGACACCCAGCCTTGGGACGCCCCTACACGTGCTCTCTAAATGGACTACAAGTGGTTGCGCCTTTGCACATAGCACAGGCATGGTCCATCGTTGTCACCATTTGGAAATCTGCTCTGAGCACCCTAGTAGTGCACTTAACTGCAAAAAGGCTGCCAGAGATCAGTAGCACTGAGATGTAACAATGGATGAAAAAATTATGCCCACCCCTTCCCCTGTCTGTCCCCCCACTCAGCGCTGGAGGAAGAGAGAAAGGAGAGGGGAATCTCGGCGGGGAGTGGCGACTGACAGCCACCGCTCTCTGCAGGGAGAAGATCATGAACTCAGCGATCAGCGGTTTGTGCTCACTCACTTCTCAATCTATAGAGTCGACGTGTGACAGCTGCAGCTGTATTTCACTCTCCCCATTGTTCTCCTTTAAATGCCAACGGCCAGACCAGCTTGAGTGTGTTGTTTACCCCAAAACAAAAGTCAGCATCTATAAACAAAAACACCCCTGTATCCCATTGTGAGAAAACTAGCTTCTCACAAAAGAAGATACTGACCCATTGTCAGAAAAAAAAAAATTCTGTTTATCTTAACAATGGCAATTGTTTGAGCAAGATCAACTGTCTCTTGAAATGCTCATTGACAGTGTAAATCTACAGTATGTTTGGGTGTGAAGCAATTATATTATATATA
>NW_017306345.1:1216354-1225041 GCF_000935625.1 Nanorana parkeri | reverse complement strand
TATATTTATTTTTTTAATTCAGCCCATGGGTTGAATGAAAAAAATAGAGCAGATTCCTCCATTAACACTACGAGAGTGTTGATTGAGGAATCCCTGCTGTTTTTTCTGTATTCTGACAGTGTCCGCCGGCCGCTGCCCAAATACCTGAACAGAACTGGCTGTTCATTGGCTGTCCCACTGTGCAAATTTCGGGCAGCCAAGATTCGCACAGTGTATTGCCACCTGAAGCGCAAGGTTAACCCTCCCCACCCCCATCCCCAATTGGCCATTGTGAGTCTCCTTGTCGGGGGGTCAAAAGCTATGCAGCTATACCAAAATGTCATCCCAATCCTGGATATTGTTCTGGAATTCACAGTCAGGAGAATCTGTACGTCATCTGTAATAAACAAAAGGATTATCATCTGATATCGGATCCACCACAGAACAGCCAGGCTGGTCAATGTTAAAGTAGTATTAAACTCTCAAACTTCCTTCTACACAGAATCCAGATCAAACAAATATACATTGCCAAAGTATTTCTTTTGCACAAAAACTTAGTCATGTTTGCAAACAGCTCCAACTCTCTCAGCTCGGCTTCCCTGAATTTCCTGATAAATACAAAATCACAAGGGGGCAGAGCAGTCTCCAGCATCTATCCATCTACTAGCTTGGAGAAGGAAGCATGGAGGATTGAGGAGATTGTCTTGCCTTGCCTGTGTGTTTGTGGAGACACGCACAGCTTACTAGCACACACAAGGGTGACTCCATAGGACCCTGCAAAGGAAAGATGCCACCTTTAAACAGGAAATCAGTGCCAGTGCTCAGGGGACCAGCTGATTCTGTAGGAAAATAAAACATATCAATAACAAGGAGCAGCATCCATTGTAAGTGATGTAATCAACATTTAGCTCACAAGCCTTTAATATCACTTTAATCTCATATTTATGGCTATGTAAACACGTTCGTTATGCTGATGTATGGCTCAGTATTACAGAACTTATTTTTTTTTTCTCTTTTTGAGTACATAGGCTTCCATGCTCCTCCGCTTTCCTTTGATGTGTCCCTCACAGGTCAAGAATTCCCCCCACCCCCCCAGTGGAGCTGAGCAATTTCCTGCTGCTCCCTGTGATATGGTCTAGAAACATCATATGAACAGAGAAACAAAGGGCTTTTGTAGGCTGCCCTTCCTCTCAAAGACCTATTGTTCATTGTTTTCCTGCTGATTCTTTTGTTAATTGTTAGTAGGAAACACACCCATATTTACAGGAAAAAAAACCCCAAACAAACCCTATGAATGTGGTATCAAGTAAATCATACACGTCGTATAATATACACATTTGACCAAAATACAAATACAAAGGACAGCATTGCACATGTATTATTTTGTTGGTGGTGAGTAACATAGGAACAGACTGGAGAAGTAAAAAAAACGAAGTTTCATAAGCCATAACGTGGTCAGTGATGGAAATGGGAAATTATACAATATAAATACATACTATCTGCTCCAAGGATTCGTTCAGTATCACAGTCAGAGGTGAGAAGTAAAGAGAAAGCTGCAAGTGTATATTAGACAATCCAGTCCCATGGAGGTCTAGTCATTGGGAAGAGCAGAGCAGAAGGGGGCGCCTGCCACAGCCCGGGAGAAACACTCACGCCCTCAGGATCTCACGGACGGAGGGACAGACGTTCACAAGACGAGGTCAAACATGCTTCACTAGGACGTGACAACTCTCTCTATTTTCCTGAATTGAACGTTAACAGCCTGTATTTTCCTGGAGGCGGCAAGACAATCCAACATAGTGCCAGGCGTCTCAGTAGCTCGGACTCGGTGAAGTAGCGTTGCACGACCAAAAAACGGTGAGTGTGGGGTGTCTGTGCTGGAGCTGCCCGGGGGTGGTAAATGCAATTTGTGGCTTTTGGGAAACGGTCTGTTAACGTTTTTTATGTTTAATTCTGTGCCTACTTTAACACCGGATTCAAGCTTTATATGTATTGACGTTTGTGACCACAAATCAGTCCCGTGTAGACCTTCCTCATTATTGCTCATTGATTTGCATTGAAATCTGTTCCCTGATAGGGCTCCGTACAGGTGCCGTTTCCGGGGTCCTTTTTAACCATTTGATGTCCGCAGCATTTTCTTACTGTTTTGCACACACATGATATGATAAAATCTGAATTTGTGGCTAGGAAACAGCTTCAGACCCCCAAACAATTATATATTTTCTGAAAGCAGAGGCCCTGTAGAATAAAATTATGCTAGTTGCAATTTTTTATGTCGCACGGTATTTGCGCAAATGTTTATCAAACCAGTATTTTTAGGATAAAACTAAATGAAAATGTATTGCACAGAAACAATATAATACCCAATGTTTTGGTAAAATATAAAAGATGGGGTCATGCCGGTTAAAGAGATACCTAACATGTCGAGCCTTAAAATTGTGTTCGCCTGTGAAACCGCAAAAAACTTCAATACCCCAAATTTGCAGTAGGGAACAATATAAACACTTTTACTGCTCAGCAATTTCGTGCTAACAGCGATTGATGGCCCTAGAATTATTGCTCTCACTCTAACGTTCGCAGCGATAAGTAACATGTGTAGCGCAATTGTCGTTTTCATACGTAGGCGCACCAATGCGTGTTTGCGTATGTATGTGCGAGCGACTAATTTTTAATTTTTTTTTGCATTTCTTTTATGATACTATTCATTTTTTTTACTTTTAACACTTTTTTTTAACTCTAACCTTAGTGCGATCACATAGGGGGCTAACAAGCCCCCTATGTACGGTAATAGCAGATAGGGTGTGACAGGTCCTCTTTATGCTGACATCAAGGGTCTTTCAGACCCCTAATGTCACCTAGGGACCCCAAAGAAGCTGAGGATGCAGAAATCTGCTTCCCCTGCTTCTTTTCCTGTGAGAGAATGTAAAAAGTGACACCGAAAGTGATGTAATACACATCACTTCCGGTTCCAGTGATCTGAGGAGAGATCAGCGGCTGGAAGCCGCTGAATCTCTCTCCCATCGCTGCGGAGAAAACTGCCGAGCCGGTCCCAGGCACTGCACAGGGACAACAGAGCCCGGGAAAGCCGGCGGAGCCCCCAGCTGGCAGCGGGGGTAGGGGAGAGGATAGCGCCGTTCGGTACAAATGATCCAGCGGTTGTATAGACGCTGGATCGCTTGTACATTAACAGCCATCGCTGGCTGTTAAAAATGACACCAAGAACACAGCTCTTGTTTTATCCACTTCGGCGGGCCGCTATATATAGACGTATTGCTGCCTGGAAGTGGTTCAGGTAAACAACAGAAACCCTTTCTAACAATCACAGACGGGTGCCTGCTTCCCTTGGCGATATGTGGGTGTGCGGACCCCGTGCTTGCCTTTGGCTGAGCAGGTGTGTACATCACATGATGGCTTACTGAACTGCACAGCCGCAGTACATGACTATACCTCACATGGTCAAACACCAAGGAGTGACCCATTTCACCTAGTCTTACTTTTATGCATAATTTCCCTTTTGATACACTATCATTTAATTCAGATACTCAGTTTCTAAGTCATGCCTTTTTGTAAGGGCTTGCTCTCACCAAATCCAGTGTGTTCCAGCATGGTTAGTGGCTGGAACACAATGGATCACATATTTAAGCGGTTTCTTTTTTTTGCGATCGCACAGCGGGCATCGTTGTGCCACACAATCGCACTGCAGAAGGCATGGCTGCGGTGCCATTTTTTTTAATGCTACCACCACGCCCCCTCCCACCCTTGCAGGCTTAATTATGCGATCCATTGCGTTCCAGCCTCTTACAATGCTGGAACGCACTGGATTTTGTGTGAACAAGCTTTTAAAGTAGCAATGTTGCCGAAGCTATATTCACACCTGACCAGCAAAGTTTTTTTTTTTTATTGATGTAGAATTTTACAAATCAAAACTGAGCTGCCAGTGTTTATAGCGTTTTTTTCATTCAAAGGTAAGTGCAACAAAATGCTGAAGGCAAGGAAACCCTTTCGCTTGTTTTGAGCGTGCCAAAAAGCTCAAGACAAGGGATCCCATTCTCTTGTTTTGAGCACGCAAAAACACTCAAGACAAGGGATCTCGTTCGCTTGTTTTGAGCGCAACACATCGCTTAAGACAAGGAATTAGGGTTGTAACCTTTTCTTTAAGTAAAAACCGAACACCCTAGCGACGCGCTGACATTTTTTTGGGAGAATGAGTCGTGGCTTATTCATATGTAAATAGCGTCACCCATTCATATGTAAATAGCACAGTTGAGACTATTTTCAGTGGGGGGTCAGTAGCCCCTATCTTAATTTTGGCTCCCCCTGTCTGCCTGGGATCTTGTGTCCGAGTTTCTGCTGCCATGAAACCCGAACACAGGATTCAATATCCGGACTGTCTGGGTGAATCCTGGACAGGTGGCAAACCAACAAGGAATCCCATTCGCTTGTTTTGAGCGCAACGAAACGCTCAAGACAAGGAATCCCATTAATTTCTATGGCCCTTGTTCACACCTGAGAGTTTTGTTGCAAGCAGAAAACCACCTGTCATGGGAAAAAGTACATGATCTAATTTATGGCAGATTACAGAACTTTTGGCCCCATAGACTTCAGTGGGAAACTTTGTGCAACAAAACTCTCAGGTGTGAACAGGTGCCATACAAATGAATGGGATTCCTTGTCTTAAGCGTTTTGTCGCGCTTTGCTTTGAGCGACAAAAGGCCTAGGTATGAATGGAGCCTAAAGTTGTGTTTATTTAATTTTGCTTCTGTTGTCTATATCAGCCTTTCTCAAACTGGGTGCCTTCTGGCTTCCTCAGGTGTGCCTCAAAATGTTTACACAGCCTCATGCCCTTCTATGATACAGTTGGGCTTCTGAAGTGAAGGGGAGCTCTTGATGTAAAGGGTTCACTTTGATGTGAAAGGAGGTGGCTCTGATGTGAATAGAGGGGGCTCTTGATGTAAAGGGGAACGCTCATGTGAAGGGGGGGGGGGGCATTTGAATTGAAGGAAGGGCACTGATATGGGTAACCCTTTTTTTTATGTGTTTTTGCATGAGGTCCCCCCCGTAAAATCTATACCAGACCCCTATTTAGAATAAGGGTCTGGTATGAATTTTGAAAGAGCCACACGTTTTTTACTTTGACGCTTTAAAATGTTTGACTTTTGACTGGGGTGCCCAAGATTTTGCATACTTTTAAAGGGTGCCTAGACTGTAAAAAGATTGAAAAACACTGGTCTATATGTATATGGTTTTTATACTGTATGTGTGTGTGTCAATCAAGTCTGTATTTTAATTGTTCCATCCTGTGTGTGCATACCGTCCATTGTCACTATGTATACATGGATTTGCTGATGAGAAGGATAGCTGTTAGGACAAAAAAAACTTGGCTTCCATTGCTAACCTACTCTTGAAAATGTAACTGCCATGCTGATTTTTTTGGCTTCAATAGTTTGAGTCACTCAGCCAGAAATGGAATGCAGGTCAGAAATGTAGGCCTTCTGATGGGCTTCTGAACTGCATATGTTTAGGTCAGAGACTCGTGAAGTGTTAACACTGCAGAAGCCAGCAGGAGTTCTGCAAAAAATAATACCATTCTCTAGTAATGCTGTAATAGGTTTGTTTAGTCTAGAGGGCTATACAATATATACCTTATTCCTTGTTCCTGTAGTCTTCCTCCCGTTGCATGACCAAACCCATAAAGCTGCTTCCCTTTGCTGATTGCACAGCTGCCCCCATGCTTATGTCATCATGTGCAGTGCAGGACCCAGGATGAGCGTGGAATAAGGTAAGTATTATTCTCTGTAAGGCCTTGTTCACACCAAATGCAGACCAGATCCGGTCAGGTTTCTGCACACGCAGTGTAGTGGGTTGTGCCGCGTTTTGGATGCGTTTTGGATGCGTTTAGGGCCGGTTTTGGTAAAAAAAAAAAAGTTTATTTTTTTTAAAAGTTTAACATGGACTTTCAGGCACTTGCATGCGTTTTTGATGCGTTTTTGCGTTTTAGATGCGTTTTTGATGCGTTCCAGACCAGATCCAGAGCAGGTAAAATAGGGCTTGCCACATTTTTTTCATCCGGTCTGGATCTGGTCAGGATCCGCACGCTGCGATGTGAACTGGAGGTCAAAATACCATAGGAATACATTGGACGCAGTTTTGATCCGGTCTGCACCTGCTCTGGTCCGGATCTGCTCCGTGCTTGGTGTGAACAAGCCCTAAGGCCTCATTCACACAGCGTAAAGTCAGGCCGCACAGCCCCGTGCAGCGTGCACGGCCGTACCGGGCCGTTCCTGCGTGTGATTGCACGCAGCAGCCTGTTCTTATCTATGGGAGGACGCTGCTGTACTCTGACATTCGCACACCCGAACTGCATGTCCGTGTGGGTCCGGGTGTCCGTGTTCAGACGCAGACAGGATCTATCCTGTCTGCGTCCAGGTGCGGACACCCAGACCCGCACGAATATAATACAGCTGTGCACGCCGCACGGATCTGTACAGCCCGACTCTACACTGTGTGAATGAGGCCTTACAGTCTTGAGACTTAACGAGCATTAGAAGCTTACAAGACAAAGGGAAACAACAAAAGGTAATTTTTACTTGCTGACTGGAGTTCAGCTCTGCTATGTGAAGGTGCACATAGACATGACATAACTGTCATACAATCTACCTATAAATATATGAACTAAAAACATCCAAACCTGGCAATAGATTTGCCTCCAAATTTGTTTGGGGTTAGAAAGTATATAAACGTATAAAAGTTCTGGGGTCTTTGACCCTATAAAGTTTTTTTACAACTCCTAGAGTGAGTTGTGTTGGACAGTCTGTGTAATGTCACTGTCTTTGATGTTAGCACTGCTTTACAAGACTCCATGCACATATTACATTCAAATAGTCGTGTGTCTAGCCGATGTATCTGTGCCTTTCTATATTGTTATGCATAGAATATGGCCATTTTGTGGACATCTGACATTAAAGGTGCCCATACACTGCACGATTCTCGTACAAGAATCGCAGGAAATCCCACGATCGTACGAGAATCATGCATGTATGGAAGGCGTGCAACCGTTTCTAATGTACGGTCGCACGACTTTTGTATTTCGAGAATGTTGGAAAACCAGCCGAGAATCGTATGATTTTCGGCTGGTTTTAACATGATCGAGAGATGACTGCCGAACGGGCCGGTGTGCGCACTCGGGGGGGCGTACTTGATCGCAAGTACGATCTGCCTGTCCAAGATGGGCAGACCGTACGCTTTATAAATTACTTTACAACCCTCGCAAGACAAAAGTCTTGCGAGGGTTGTAAAATGTTTGGGCACCTTTACACCTGAATCAGCTTGTTGTTGGACATCCCATTGGAAAACTGTGGATGCTATTATGGGATGTTCCCCACTCTTCTGAAATTTGTGCCCTTTCAGCCAGAAGAACATTTGTGAGGTCAGGTACTGACATTCACAGAGAAGACCTGGCTTACTATTCCAATTCATCTCAAAGGTGTTCAGTAGGGTTAAAGTGTACTTCCAATTTTGCATTCAAAATTAAGAAAACGCTGCTATATGTTTGTGTTCCTATTCATACGGCTATATTTCCTATCTTTTAGTTGTGTCTGCGTGTTAGTTGATGGAGACAGCTCTTTCTTGTTCTTAATTGGGTTATGCTGCCACTTGTAGGTGTAGGACACTAGGTACAAAACAAAAGCTAAGCCTAGAACAGTACCTGCTTGTGGCCAAACCCCTCTGTTCTGGGGAGAGCTCGGTGTTTTGCCTAGAAGTTAGGACCTAAGTTTCCCTACTGGGATTTAGCTCCTTTAAAACTGTTTTTGGTTTTTTTTCTTCTTCCCTCTGAAGATGATCTGCAGTCAAGCTGCTGGTTAAATGACAGGCTGAATAATATAGATCTTTGAAGTCTTTCTAGTCCAGCCTTCAAGCACATGTAGTTTCATTCCGACAGCACTGGATCACAAGTGCAGCCTGTGGAGTTTCATTCCTGGGGACACTTATGACTGGTTAGCCTCCTGTTGTTGTATTACAGTGTTCCCTTCAGGTGAGCATCATCCTGGATGGTGTTATGCTTCTACCCCTGGAACATTGGTCAGCCAGCAAAGGGGAATATAGTGTGGGGGCTGCTATTGCTGTTGTGGGGCTGCTTTACTACACATGTTCCTGTGGGGGAAGTTCATTGCTGCAGCTAATCCCTACTGGGTCCTTTCTGACCACCGCCTGTATGGTGACCGCACGTGACATTTTAGGCATTGTCTACCCAACCCTACTGTTCGGGGTCCCCCTCTGGGGACCTTCCTTACTATGAATGCACTACTTTTTCAATCATACTCCAAAGCATGGTATTTGCGGTAATCGCACTGCATTTGGGGTGCCATTCAAATTAGCTGCAATCGAACGGTAGGTATGTTGTGTGGTACTGTGCATTAATCTCACGGAACCATGGGATTACCACTTGGAGGTGGTGTGAAAAGGCCCTTAAAGTGCATTGGCTTTACTGCCTCTGTTGTTTCTTTTGATAAGGTCCACTGTGGATGCATGCCATCCCCATTGGTCTTGGATTGCCTCAAGCTATTTTCGCGAGATGCCACCTATTTAGTCCCATGTGGGACACGTACATAGTGGCGGGGCTCTTGCCCCATTCAGTCTTCCTTTTTTCTCTTTGCTCTCTTTCTCTTCCTCCTGTATTTTGGTTTCTGACTTTTCTAGTAGTGAATAGT
>NW_017306345.1:1209271-1216325 GCF_000935625.1 Nanorana parkeri | reverse complement strand
GAAAAAGAGCTTGCAATACACAGGCAGATATTTGTACATGAGGAGCAGTTTTGCCAAGCTGGCATTAAGACCTTGGGCATGGGGGTGGTTTGGGGACTTTTTTTTTTCTTTCCCTCCAACAGCTGCAGAAAAGAAACCTGCAGTGGGAAGGATGTTGCTGAAGACGGTGGGGTGGGTATAAAAGAATGCTGTTGATGTTCCATACTTCACTTTACCCTTGTCAGTATGGCCCATAACTATCTTTGCTTGACACAGTATAGTATAGTACTCCTGCGAAATCCTTTGGTGAGACTTATCTCTTTGTCACTGGATTCTGCAGTAAAAAGTGACTGACAGTTACTGGTTTCCACAGAGAGAAGAGACCAAGAGCTGAGTGATTATCTGATACATGATCGGTCAGCTCTCAGTGTTAAAGTTGATTTGGGACAGCCGCAGTGTCCTGCGGCAGCAATAAAGCCGGGTATACACATATATTTTCTTTGTTCATCCTGCGGGCTGAACGAAGAAAATATAACAGATTCCTCCATCCAGGCTTACAAGTGTTGATCGAAGAATCCCCTGCTGGACGCTTTTCTAACCAACTCCTTCGATCAGCTGATTAAGGAATGCCAGCTAGATGGGTGGCACCCAGTCTTCAAATTTCGGACGGTTCAGGACCTGGCCTAAATTCAATACATGTGCACCTGGCTTTAGCAGTGGAGAGAATATGTTTTACTGTCCTTCACTTTAAAGAGTAACTAAATTCACCTACAATTGCTCCCTTTCCAGTGCTGACATCTTCACCCGGTCTTCTTCTGTATTCAGAATCTTCGGCCATCTTGATTTAACTCCCGTGCCGAAACTGTACACTGAACTGTGCTGCAGTTATGCAATAGATTTGACAAGATCCAGCAAATGTAAAGCAAAAAAGTGAACATAAGGTTGTTGACAGTTAATTAGTTAAAGGCTATTTTACTAATATCTTCTAAATGTATTTACTTCTTGTGTTACAGTATGCCTACAAAGATGCCAGTTTCTCCAACAAGGAACTGCCCTAAAATGGAGGAAGATGGTGAGGATGACACCATGCAACATACCAGCGATTCAGGCCTCATAAAACAGGACTTTACTCATCAGGTGAGATAGTTTGGTGCAAAATGAAACACACGGAATACAAAATACTGACACCCAAAAGCACACGTAATATAATTCACAGTGCTTAGATGCAGTGGCTGCAGTTTTCTTTTATCAGGATTTATTTTCCATTATTTTTACCCGGTGATCCGCCCAGTATGTCTTTTTATTTTTCAATTTCCTTTAAAAGTCGCAGATACAGGGTTGAGATAACATTAGTGCTCAGCTGGGTGACTGTGGTCCAACATCCATTAGGCCTCATTCACACTGCCGCGCGTATATGCTCGTATTGTACCATATGCAGCATATGCAAACAAATGGCTCCATGCGCAAAAACAGAATGGAACCGAGATACGTACACGTACAGTTCATTAAAATTTCTATTGCGAATGATGCATTCTGGGATTGCATATAGTTCACGCATAAATCACCTGCACTCCATACAGCCTACAGACCTTGAGTAAAGGGTTGGTGCTTGAAGTGACAACACGGATGGCGCCGTGTCAGATACAGTCCATAATAGAAGTCACCAGCACTCGATGATATGTGCAAGAAGTAAAGCACTTTTTATTCAATCGTCACATGTGTCAAACAGTCAACGTTTCGAGGCCACGCAGGGTCCCTAAGAAGGGACCCTGCATGGCCCCCGAAACGTTGACTGTTTGCACATATCGAGTGCCGGTGACTTCTATTATGGACTATACGCACGTACATACGCGCATATACGCACGTACATACGCGCATGTGCGCGTATATGCGCAATATACAATTTTGCTCTTGCGTTGTGTGTGAATGAGGCCTTAGTATACAGACTGCCAGCACTCCTGAAACCTGTGTTTGATGCTCATTTACTTATACTTTTGTAGCGTGTACAGTATGTAACGTCTATATTTTTTAAAAGCTTGCCAGTGCTATGTTGCTTTAATCAAAAGTAGGAAGATATCCTGGCTTATGTATACCTTTTTTTTCTTAATAGGAAGCTTACCTGGCAGAACTTCAAATTAATACATCTGTGTCAGATGAGCACCACAAGTGTCTGCAAGTCAGCAGAACAGTGCGAGATGGTAAGATTCTGCTTAAACATTCTTAGCTGAGGTATATTCTAAATCTTAAAATACACATGTTCTTCTATAGATAAATAGATAATAGGATAGGAAGCACATCATTTTTGCAGACGGGAGTGAAGGGTTGCAATTTTCCGAATGCACATAGAAAATAAAATAAATACATACTGCTTAGTTCAGGAACCTACATTGTGTTACACATTAATAGAGTAAGCCCTACATATACTTAAGAAGCTCTTCTTTTTTTTTGTGCTAATTCACTGACATTAATATACAGTATGAATATCAGTTTTGTAGTGGGCATGCTTATAATAACAATATAGAATAGTTGGTGTAGGCCAAAATCATTTTTCTCTATCGTCCATTGAGGGACACAGCTAGCTTTCAATTAAGCAATGTAGGGTTATATTGCTGCTTTCTGGAAAAACACTAGGACATTAGGCAATAAAACTGAAGGCCTGTTACTTTAAGGCTATAACCCCTTCCACTTTACACCTTGCCAATTACGCTTATTGTCCTCTGGAGAATTGATGTCTACTTCCTTTCTACTAGAATTTTTGCTTGAATTTGGTAGATTACTACTGACGACTGCTGCTGCTAGATTCATGTCAGATAATTGAAATCCTGAAAGTATCTCCAGTCAGCCAACATGCACAGGTGGATTCACGTCTGATATATTAAGTGCTGGAAGTTTCTCCAGTCCAAAGCTGCCCATCCACCTTGCGATCATCGGACGAAAATTTAACCATCGTACGATTTTCATATGACGGCCCCATCCTGCCCCGATTATCGCGAGGTTCAATCAGCAGTAATTTTTAAAAAAGCACCTGGACGAATTGCGGTAATCGACCGCACGTATTTTTTGTTTGCACATGAGCAGTGTAAATCGTACAAATTTTGACGTACGGAAACGCCACCAACCTTGTGAAAATCGTATGATCGACCAAGGTTTTCTAACCTACTGGTTAGTCAAAAGTCGATCGATTGTAAATTATTTGCAGTTGTACACTGCCCATCAACCTTATGAATATCGGACGAAAACGCGATTGCATACGAAAATCGGCCGATATTTGTAAGGTGTATGGGCACCTTAACAGTCATATAGGTCTATTCACTAAAGGGAGAAGAGTTTGGAGCAGGCAGGAGAAGTGAACAATCTAGGACAACATAGCTGAATTGGAGAATTTTTCCAAATCGGCTATTTTGTCCTAGAATGTTCACTTCTCCTGTCTTCTCCAAACTCTTCACCCTTTAGTGAATAGACCTGATAGTTTTTTTCCCAGTTTCCATGCTGGTGTTTCCCCCTCTGATAGTCCTGTGTTTCTAGTGGTAATGTCTGCTTATATTCCAGCTACCATGACTTAACATTTAAGGTCAGGCCAGTACTGTCTGGGTATTCCTTTCAAATGTTAGCACCAGGGCCATGCCATGAGTAGACTGCAGTCTTATGTACTGTGTGCCTCCTTTTATATTGCTGGACAATGTTTTTTTTTTTTTTTACAACTGAGCAGTGTATTGTTTCTATGCTGCTTTGACTCATGTCAAGTAGCAGCTAGTGTGCAAAAGCTTTGGATACTGTGTCACAGCTGCATGTAGCATAATGGTCTTAATTCCGCCGTTTCAATTGTGTCCGAACAGCCTCCTCTTTGACACAGGCCCACATGCCCCTCCCTAGCACTGATGTCTTTCGATGGCACTGTGTGCTTACGTCCTGCACACACACCCCTTTCAATGTTTCGCTTTAACTTCTAGCCATACCATTAGAATGTTATCTTATGATCCTCCAATTTGGTTGTGAGTATCTTCATATAGTCTGTATTTCTCTATTTGCTTGTGTTGGTTTGAGATCCTAAGGTGTTGACTTACTCCCGCAGCACCCCTTGCAGTCTTTTCTTATATTTTCTTTTTTTTTATTCATCATTGCATTGGGTTTTTCTTATGTGTCCCTCTCCCAATTAAGTTTTTTGTATGTCATCTTTGTTGCGATTTTTCTCATTATATGTTGAATATTGGTTACTGCTTAGCATTGTAATTTCCCTTTTGTTCCTCAATAAAATGTTAAAACAAAAAATCCACTTTATCATAAAGGCCCACCAGTTCTATCTCAGGTGGAGGGACATCTGATTACTTTAGCAGAGATCTGTGAATCTTGCATATCCAATGCTTGGGTGCGAGAGGTGATCTGCACACATTACAAGATAGAATTTCATCTTCATCCTCCACCTCGATTTTGTTTGTTTTTTTTCATCACATATTCCCATGTCTCAGTAATGTTGGACCAACCTTTTTTTCAGCCATTCAAGGATTATTGGACCAGGGAGTTATTGTTACCGACCTTTTTTCAGGCATTCAAGGATTATTGGGAGTTAATGTTTCTGTTTTTTTTTTTTAATGGAAAGGTTTCATAGTTTTTACCTAAACCTTTTTACAGTTCTAAAGGAGACCTCCATCCCATCCTGGATTTAAAGGCATTCAACACCTTTATTAGTCCTCAAAATTTTTGCATGCATATTTACACATTCCTATATTTCCAGGTCATCAACGCTTTCTTTGTTTTGCAGTAAGCGAATATCACTCCCTTTGGCCTTGCCTTTTTATACATGTTCTTGTTTGGGTTCTGTGCCTAACTATGTAATTCAGATCCAGTTGGACAGTGCCACAGCAGTAGCTTACAACCCCAATTCCAAAAAAAGTTGGGACACAGTAAAATCCACATAAAAACAGAATGTAATGATTTGCAAATCTCAAACCCATGTTTTATTCACAATAGAAAATAGAAAAAAATAAGGTAATTTTGTAATTGATGTCAGCAACATGTCTCAAAAAAGTTGGGAGAGGGCACCTTCTGGCTGGTTATCAGCGCTCAGATCAAAAGCCTGCTTCTCTGTTGGTATGGGGATGCATTAGTGCATATAGAGTTTGCACATCTGGAAAGGCACCATCAATGCTGAAAGATATATCCAGGTTTTAGAACAGCATATGCTCCCATCCAGACGATGTCTGTTTCAGGGAAGGCCTTTTTATATTTCAGCAGAACAATGCTAAACTGCATCTATGACGACAGCATGGCTTCGTAGTAGGCGTTTCCGGGTGCCTAAAGCCCATTTCCACCTTTTGCGGAAGTATTTTCTAAAAATAAAGCCAGCAATGTACATGAGTGTACATGAAGCAGGAATATGCAGTTGCTGTGTATGAACACAGAAACTTACATTTGATAAGTGATTTTCCAACTGCTCAAAAATGCCTAGGTGTGAACCAGGCCTTAGTATTTATAGGTGTATTGTGTGCAAAGGCAGAGCTGGTGTTTAGTGATCATATTACAAAGAATCAAAAGGAGGGGACAGCTGGTTACAGCCTCCTTTACAATTTGACCCCAGTGTCAAACTGAGTTTCCGGTGGAGAAAATTTAGAATTTGTAGGATCCAGGTCATAAAAAAAATAATGCAATGTGAATCATATGTGAATCATAAAAATATGCACACATATACAGTATATAATCACTGCACCTCTACATTATCACAACAAATGCTAATCACTTACAAAGGTGAAAATGGACTTTAACTGGCTTTTCGCCAATTGAAAATATTTGGCACATCTTAAAACGAAAAATACGACAAAGAAGACCCAGGACTGTTGAGCAGTTAAGGTGGCCACACACCTTACGATAATCGCAGGAAATCCCGCGATTGTACGATTATCGTAAGGTGTGTGGGAGCCGTGCGACCTCTGCTACTGTAAGAATCGTACGATTTTCGGCGGGTGTGCAGTATGTTCGGAAGAGAAAGGCCGGACGGGCCGGTGTGCGCAAGCGCACACTGCCCGTTCAGCATTGCGGTCATCGGAAGCCCGCCCCTCAGCGGGGCGGGCTTGCGATCATCGCAAGTACGATCTGCCTGTCCAAGATAGGCAGATGGTACGTTTTTTTTTTTTAATTACCTTACAACCATCGCAAGACAAAAGTCTTGTAATGTGTGTGCCCAGCCTTAGAATCCTATATCAGACAAGAATGGGACAACATTCCTCTCCCAAAACTCCAGCAACTGGTCTCCTCAGTTCCCAGACGTTTACAGAGTGTTGGTACTAAGGTGATTAAAGATCTATTTGTTGAAATAGGAGGAAAAAGTCAACAATTTCCATAGGGCATACTTAATTGTTCAGATGACTGCATTATTACCATATATCCTGAGATTAAATGGTCGCTCTTTTGTCTCACCATTGTGCTTATGTACTATTTACAGAATTGTTTACATAGTTCCATGTCCTAATACCATGTCCAGTATACCCATCTATAGCCAACTGCTGCATCAGTTTTTGCATCCATTTTTGTTAAGCTGAACAAAGGTATTTTGTATGCTGTGTAGTATCATAGTTAGGCAACAAATAATTTTCTATGACTGTTTTAATTTGCAGGCACCCAGGAGAGTTTGGCCGAAAAGGAGCTGCAGTTGTTGCTCATGATTCGCCAACTGGCAACACTAAGAGACCAGTTGTTGTACGCACATTGCGAACATAAGAACGTTGCCGCCATGCTGTTAGAAAAGCAGCAGCAGCAGATGGAGCTTGCAAGGCAGCAACAAGAGCAAGTAAGAAAAACATTTAGTAAAAAGAAAGTTAGATATTGATAAATAATTGATGTTCCTCAGATTGAGCTTCTCATACATTGCCAGTATCTTTGTGTATTGCATTATTGCATTGCATTGCATTATTTGTACATCTTTTGATAGCTAGGAATTTTATAGTGTATTTATTTCTATTAAAATGCAGATTGCAAAACAACAGCAGCAGCTCATCCAGCAACAACACAAAATTAATGTATTAGAACAACAAATGCAGGTACTTTTTCTTTTCTTTTCTCTCTCTTTTTTTTAAATTTTTAT
>NW_017306345.1:1178091-1209243 GCF_000935625.1 Nanorana parkeri | reverse complement strand
GCACTGCCAAGTCGATCCTCCCCCCTACCATTTTGGCAACTGCCAGAATACCTGGTGTTGGCTGGTGTCAGAGTCGGGGCAGTGCCATCACCCCCTCTGCAATGTGACTGGGTGCTAGGCACATCACGTGCTCCCCCATACGTGGCCGTGATGGAGAAAGAATTGTTGGAGAGGTGAATATCACTGGTTAAGGTTTTTGTTAAGTTTTTCGGTGCCAGGCCTTGATGGACTCCTTGCACCTCTGGTGGCCAGGCTACTTATGTAAACATTTTAGGAAATAGCAAAAGTTGGATTTAAAAGCAAAAAATATTTGTAAAACTTTGTTTTTTTCATATTTATATCTTCCACTTTACATAGTGGCTACCAAAGATTGTTACATATACCATGTATCTGTGTGTTTTCCCCACATTCATTTTGGTTAGAAGCTGCCATTCTAGAAGTTACATCTTCAGCTGCAAATGTTAAGCAAAGTTAAGTTCAGCATTGTAAACAGACCCCCACAAATCTTTTCACCCTCTACACCTATACGCTTCCTAAAAACAGAGATCTGAAAAAGTAAAAAATCATGTTGCTTTTTTTATTCTCAGCTAGTCAGCTGGCATTCTATTGCAAATGTGCAGTTTTGCCCAAAATATTTGGTCTAAACATTTTTACCCTAGCGTAGGTCTACCTAACATGTTACATTAAAGTGGGCATGGACCTGGAAGGACGCTAACTTAGTAGCTCTGTGGCCTGTCATCCTGTGTACCCTCACCCTCATCCAGCTTCACAGCAATGCCAGACCCAGAACACTCACTCTCAGTGACAGAATGGTCAAAATTGACAATTCACAAGAGCCCTCCGTGGCTGAAAATCCCATCTTCTTTCACTGCACCCCTCACAGCCGAAACCTTGTGCTTTCACCCTGCAGAGGATGGCGGCAGAGCACATGTAGCCTTGTCTAGGTCGGGACCACTGCATTCAGACCACATTCCATCACCACAACCCTCTGCTGTAGTGGGCACACAAGATGAGCCCTCCCTCACTCAGCCTTAGATGCTCACTCAGCCTCTCCTGCCGATCTGCAGCTACTGGAGGCAAATAGTCTAAGCCCACGCTGCTTCAGAATTTGGAAGTTATAAAAGACTGTAAGCTCTCTGGCCACACAAATAGAAACCATTTTTCATTTTTAAAACTGAATGTACAGACCATTTGTGAGCACACTGCAACTGCAGAAGAATGTATTAGTACTGTTGATGATATCATCTCTGATTGCAGCGTCTAGACATCAGCTAAGGATATGACCGCTAAAAAAAGTAAATTGATGATCTTGAAAACTGGTCACGACACAATCATTTACATTATGCAGACTTCTCTGGAAAATCTTAGGACACTTCCCTGGGACATTTTCTCAGCACTGTGACCATCTCCCACCTCCCCCCC
This sequence comes from Nanorana parkeri, assembly GCF_000935625.1. Classification (NCBI taxonomy): domain Eukaryota; kingdom Metazoa; phylum Chordata; class Amphibia; order Anura; family Dicroglossidae; genus Nanorana; species Nanorana parkeri. The sequence goes on along the minus strand of NW_017306345.1, from coordinate 1,207,821 downwards.
AACTACCTCCCAGGAGCTTTCGCCAGACCCTACATTTCCAACATGAAGTTTTAATCCTTAAAGTGGCATGCCTTAAAGGGGAACTCCAGTTTAATGGTAACAGAGTATCCATCTATCCCTTCTGTAGTCCATAAGCGTTCTTCACCGAAGTGAAAAAGCACATCTGTGTTCATGGAGTCTAATGTATTATGATTTATCCAGCCAATCTGCAAGTGATTATGGAGGGCAAGCCATTGTTCCTTACAACCCCATGTGAGGCCTCAGATTGTTTGGGAAGAGCTGGGTAAAGCGGTCGTCCAATCATTGTTCATGAGGATTCAGATTGACCTATTGCTAGAACTGTTTGTTCTGCCAGCTGATTGTCCAAACCTTCCCCTGCTACATGCTCATAGAATGTTTTCTGGACCTCTGGATGTCCCTCCATTTTCCTCCTGAACTTTACAACACTGAACCCAGGGCATGATTCCTTATGGTTGGATATCAGCAGCCCACCCTTGTCTGAGCTTGCCTGGAGCTTACCGATTTTCTTGCTGAGATTCCTATATATACTTAGCAATAGTTAATTTTTTTTTTTACCCAAATTGGGTTGGCTCCCTGTACACTATATCCCCTTTTCCTTCCCAGAGGCTGCTAGGGGCAACTCAAGTTCTATTGTCACTTCCAACAGTCAAAAACTCTTTGGAAATGATATCAATGGTTGCTGTAAATGGGATGTGACCAGTACACCAAATTGTCCTATCCATCTGCATCTGTGGAGTAGGTGGACTGACAAACTTCTAAGTTGGCTATGGCTTTGTTATTACTTACAAACGTTAATTTATCGCATGCTTCCAGCTTTTTTTTTTTTCTCAATCTACTAAGCTGGCTAGAACTAGTTCCTGAGGAAGCATTTTCCACATTTTCACAGCTCTTACTGTGAAGAAGCCTTTCCATATGCAGGTGTTAAAACTTGTTTCCTCCAGATACAAAGAGTGGCCCCTTGTACCGAGTACCAATACTTTTCCTCAAGTTTTTAGCGTCCTTTTGACAGTTTTTCGAAAACACAGCAGACAGTGGTGGAGCACCAGGGCTCAGTCACTGCTGCAACTGCTGCGACCCTGGTAGTTCTGCCACTGACTCCAAGCTGTAGAGGGACTGCAAATCTCAGCAATACATTATACAGAAATGCAAAATGTCACCAGCTATAGTGGACTACAAATTGCAGCAATACATTATACAGCAATGCAGAAAACCATCATGGGCTGTGCGGGGTCTCACCAGGGCTGCGTTCAGGTCTCACCAGGGCTGCCTGCGGGTTTAACCAGGGCTGTGTTTGGGGCTTACCAGGGCTGCCTGTGGGTTTAACCAGGGCTGTAGGGGTGGGCGCGGATCTCACCATGGCTGCGTGTGGGCGGCGGGAAAAGAGGAGAAGGAGATGTGCGGCCGGACCGGCTCTCTAAAAGACAGCTGCTGCAGGTTCCCAACAAGCGTGGGGCCTCACAGCAGTCCCTCCTGTTTATAAATTTGAAGCGCTGATACCGCTCTTAGTTTTGGGGCATTTTCACGAATACGAGTATTAGTGAAAATGTCCAGTATCTGCACTGATACTGGTCTCTGTGCATCCCTAATATATACCCATTTAAGTATTTATACATGGAGATCATTTCCCCCCTTAATTGCCTCTTCAAGGAAAATAAATTCAGCTCCCACTGTACTTCCTGCCCACTGTGGATTTGAGAGCTGCTGCATATATAGGCAGAAGCACTAGTGCCCTTTCCTTCCTCACCCCACCCCTTTGGCCATTTACAGAATGCCGTACCTTGCCTTGAATACATGAGTTCAAGGCAGGCACAGAAAATTTAAGTTGCCATGGCATGATTAACCACATCTGGGCTGCGTCCCTTTATTTTTCTATGCAGTTTACCTTGCAGTGATCAGGCTGCTTTTTCTTACTTTTTTGGGATTTTGTATCCCCCCCCACATAAGGGAAGTATAGCATATCTTTTTTTATACTGATGGAACATGTAGTGTGGTGCAAGGTGAGTTGTTTTAAGCACCATCCTATTGGTGTATTTGGTGTTTGGAGGATGGTTACTTATGAATGGTCCTCAGTCCTATTTAACTTTGCTGTTTGTCCTGTGGCTATATCAGTTTTCCAAAATAGTGTCTCCAAAATGTTGCTTATATTTGAACATTAATGGCTGTATCCCAATGGAAACCCGCAACAAAACGGCCCAAAGTAGTACATGTACCTTTTCAGGCGTGGGCCGTTTTGTAGCGCGTTAGGGACGGGCGGAAATACGCCAAGGTGGGAACGAGACCATTGAATACAATGGGATTTATAGTTTTGAGCGTTTTGTAGAGCGTTCGTCGAGCGTAGAACGCGCTACAAAACGTTCAGGTGTGAACGAGGGCTAAAATTGTTGTGGACATGCATCTTGGTGTTCTGATGTACAGCATCTCTTCAAATTGATACTAATGGTGCCATCCTTCATAATACATTAGCCATCTGATAAGTCTTTTCTTTAGGCTCTGTTGAAGAGCTTGTGTGCTGAACGAGAACATGCTGTCAAAGGAAGACAGCAGAGTGGGCTGATTCTTCACTGAGCAATCAGTAGGTTGGGGTGTATTTTTTTTTACCAAGCTGTGCTGCTGGTTTGGTAGGGGTGTCTGGATCAGCAGACTAAAAAAACAAAACGTACGCACCCATCGATGCCTCTGCAACATAAGTCCAAAAAATACAAAAAAGGTCACCAGCACTGCAGCATGTAGAAAAGTCAATGTTTATTGACTTCAAAGGTGTCGCATCATCAGAGCCTTTGCTCTGATGAAGTGACACCTTTTGAAGTCAATAAACATTGACTTTTCTACATGCTGGAGTGCTGTGACCTTTTTTGTATTTTTTGGATCAGCAGACTTACTCAACCTAAATGCAAATTCTTTGACAAATTAAAAATATTTCAATGTATGTGTTTCAAATGTGTATTTACTTGCTTGTCTGTGAACTGTAACTGATATTTTAATCTGGTCTATTTGATTGCTTCTTTGTTAAGTATACTAGTCTTATTCAATTGCAGTGGAATGTTCCATGCAAATTCTTCACACTCCCACACCTTCAAGTGCACCCACCATAGGACATCAGGTAAATATCAATTATTGGGGAGAGGAAGATTTGTCCTGTGACATTAAAATGCTAATGTTACTCTAATACTCTGCCTTTCTTAGGGATCATCACAACCTTTGAATCTAACTGCCAAAATTAAAGGTTCTGAGCTGTCCCCAACCTCAAGTAATGCTTCAATTTTGAATCATTTTGTGGGAGGATGCAGTGATGAGGCTAACAGCAGGGATAACACAACCAACCAACAAAAGGACAATCTACCACTCGGTAAGATTAAAGGTAAAGTATAGTGTATTTTCAGTGGGTACTTAACTTGAGTTAATTTTGTGGTGCCTTCCATTTTACTATATAGATGGCCAAACCAATTTTATTTATTTTTATACGCACATTAAAGGAGAACTATGGGGTAACCTTTTTATCCCATAGTTCTCTTTAGGGTCACATTAGGACATATTCTAACGTCCTCCCATAACCCAAAACTCAGTATATATGCGCCACAGCCGGGACGGATCCCGATAATAATGTCGAGATCCACCTTGCTGGCTGATTGACAGTGAGCCTGAATCCACGTTCTCTGCAGGAAGATGATTGGGAAGTGAGCAAGCAGCGGTATGTTTTTGCTCACTTGCTGATCAATGTTTCAATGTCACGTGTCGGCTCTAACTATGGGGATGTCTGTCAGGATGGCCCAGCAGCAGGAGAGCAGCGAGCAGGGAGGAGAGATCAGAGACGCTGTAATTTTTTGGTGCACTAATACTGATTGTAGTGTGCTTTCATCATTTTAATTGTGTATTTTTATAGTTTTAATAGTGATTTAATAAAAATGTGCACAATTATTGCAGGACCTACAAAATTAGTAGCACCATCTTTTTATTTTACTGGGCCTGTGCTTTCAGAAAATATATGGTTTGGGGGGGGTCTTTTGCAAACGCTAGCAACACAGCAATAGAAAATCAAAACAATAGGAAAAATTACAACAATGGTGTGGCCAGCTGAGGTTAAAAGCAGTCCGAAGGGCGTGGCAGCGAAAAGGTTAAAGGCTTAAACGTTAGAAATATCACTTTCCCAAACCATACATTTTCTGAAAGCTGAGGTCCTGTAGAATTAAGATGTTGGAGTTGCATGATAGCCGTGCAAATGTTTACCAAAATCATATTTAAATATTGATTATTTAGTTATATGCTACAACAACATATTGAAATGCCACAAAATGAACCCATACTAAACTAAGAGTTGTGCAAAAGAAAGTACCAGACCTCAATGACAACATGGAGTCAATCACATTACCTTTCATCTTGTTGCCACCTGTAAGTTAAAGTATAATTAAACTCTCTTTTTTTGGTATATATCTACTGCTTGCTAGCAGTAGATATATGCAAAAACATAATAAAAAAGTTACCAAAAAGGATTTTACTTAACTGTGTCTCTGCCGCTGGCTCCCGTCTGAAGACTCTTGAGTGGTCGAGCAGCATGATGGGGCAGGTGCATGCACAGTAGAGATCTATGGCCGGGAGAAAAGGAGAGAGACAGTGTAGGTCAATGCAGGCAGCATGCACGCGGACAGACTCCGTGGAACACAGCAGTCAGCGCTGGAGGGACTCCTGATGAAAACTACTGGAAAGAAGATGATCAGATCAAGAGGCATAATTTAAGGTAAGTCCTTAAAGTAGCATTAGTGTGGAGAATGTGACTTTAATAACACTTGAGTACTTGTCTGTATACTTCTTCATTACCAAGGCATTTTTCAGTTTTCAGTGCTGTGAAAGTTTGACAGACAATATTGGATGTCTGAGTCATTTTCAGAGTAATAAAAACATTTCTTTTGGTTGTATTTAATAACCACTGGGGTTTTTTTCCCCATTTTTTTTTTTTTACTATGTAAATTAAAAAATACCAGAATATTCTGAAATATTTCTTTAGTGCAGGGGTGCCCACTATTTTTCGTCTGGAGATCTACTTTTCAAATGACGAGCTCATTGAGATCTACCAACGAAAAAAAACACCTGCATTCAGGGGCGGGAGGGGGCGTGGCGGTGCATTGAGGTCAATGGCACCGCAGCCAGGCTTCGCAGGCAGGCCCCTCGCCGACAGTGCGATCGCCTGCATTAGTGCCTGTGTTCCAGTCCAGTGCGATCCACAAAAATGCTGCGAGCACTATTTTTGCAGATCGCACTCTACCGGAATGAAGGCACTAACATGCCTGCGTTCCGAGTGTGGGCGATCGCACTGTGGGTGATGCCATTGACTTCAATACAGCTCCACACCCCCTCCCGCACCTGAACGCAGGGAGTCGGCCGGCTTACATTCCAGTGCGCACTACAGGTCCCGGCATCCTGTCCTCCCGTGGTGCTCGTGTGGCCGACGTTGCACATGGGGTGTCCTGCACCTTTCCATCTGCAGCGTCTGACGCATTCAGCTGGCAGCCGCACGAGCACCACGGGAGCATAGCCGTAGCCAGCTCCTTTTGCACCTGAGGCAAGAAAAACATTTAAAAAAATTTTTTTTTTTTTTGGACTATTTTTTATTTTATTTTCATGATTTCTTTCACTTACAGAACGGTTAATATTTTATTTAACGTATCATACAGTCCTAACCTTCTCTAAAACAGTGACCCCTTTATCATTCCAGATTACAGATACTGAAGCTGCATACAGAGTGTGCTGGTTACTACTTAAACCGGCGGCTGTCAGATCCTGGCCGAGCGTCTCTCTCTCTCCTCACTGCTCTGCATTAGTTCTGTGACAGCGGCTCCGCCCTCCCCCGCCACCAGTTCCTTCACTTCTTCTCGGAACCCCGCTGGGGAGAGCAGCGGGGGTCCAGAGAAGCGGCGGGAGGAGAGGACATGGCGATCTACCAGTGATCGCTACGCGATCGACTGGTAGATCGCGATCGACCTTGTGGGCACCCCTGCTTTAGTGTATTAGTGTATAATATTTAGTCTGTGTCAAAGATCTACAAACAATGGACCCTGGTATTCTGACTACCTATCACATTTCTTGTGGCTCTAAAGGGCTAGGACAGTATAAACACCCCCAAAATGACCCCTTTTTGGAAAGTAGATAACCCAAGATATTTGTTAAGAGGAATGGTGAATCCTTTGAAGATCTAATTTTTTTTGTCCCCACAAAAGTTATTTTATTTCTCACACACAGCATGTGCATTCAGCTACTCTTCAGGAATATGGGGATGTCACATGTGTGAACCTTTTTGCTGACTGAGCACAAAATGAAAGGAGCACCTTTAGACTTTCAAATAGCATAAATTATGCAACTGATTTCTGACTGCCTATTACATTTTCAGAGAGCCTGGAGTGCATGGACAGTACAAAAACTCCCAGAATAAAGAAAAAATTATATTGCTGACAAATTTTCCTTGCCAGGTGATCAAGCCTAATGCTGAAAAATTATACTTGCCAGGGAATCAAGCCTGAAAGCTTTCATTACATAGAACTGACAGCAACGTGACTAAATAAAATGGTTGTCACAGTGTATAGATTCTCACACGTGTGACTAAATGATTTTCAAATAGGGCAAATGATGGCTAGTCAGGGAAGACGCACTGATGTCTGTCCCCCTTTGTAAGATTTGAGGAGGCACAGGGGTAAACCTGGCTTTGGCTGGTTGACACTGTAATAAAATGTTTTCTTCGGTGTCTGATGTATATTGTACAATGTATTCGTTGGTGACTGGTGATGCAATGGGTCGGCAGCACAGCTCTTCTCTCTGACACGATCTGGGAGAAGAGGGGGTGCATAGAACTACTTTGTTTACACATATGGTCACTGTGATTGGCCATTACAGTGGATAATCGAAGAATGTCACCAGCACACCAGACCGATCATTACAGCAAGTGTTCATTTATTGACGCATGCTGTCTCTCGTTTGCAAGCGCTTTCGGGGCCACGCAGGGTCCCCTACATTAGGCTCAGCATCTCTGAGCTTGATGAAGGGGACTTTACATGGCCCCGAAAGGGCTTGCAAACGAGAGACAGCATGCGTCAATAAATGAACACTTATTTGCTGTAATGATCGGTCTGGTGTGCTGGTGACATTCTTTGATTATTTATATGTTGGTGGCACCATCCGCTGTCTTTTCAAGCACCCGCTTGCATATTCATATGGGAATCCAGGTAAGGAGGGCAGCAAGGATCTTTTTTCTTGACCATCACAGTGATCACATGTGCTTAAGCTACTCCAATTTGCTTATTCAGTTTTGTCTGTGATCTGAGCAATCTAATGACACCTCACTCGCATACATTTAGCAGGCGTACTGACACTTGAGTGTGTTCTCGGATGGACCGTTTATACAGCAGTACGTACAGTATGTGTTTTATACCACACGTTCTTTCGCATATTGTACTCTTAAAGCGGACCTTTACACTCAAAAATCAAGTTCTAGCAATAAATCCCTCTATGTATGATGATTAAGAATAACATAGACATGTCAGGTGTAAAATGCTGTGATTTTGAAATACTTACTTGCAGAGCATTCATTTCCTGCTTTGAAAGGGCAAAATGACTTGGGTGGGTTGTGAGTGTGCAGACTGCACCGCTTGAACCATACCAGGAGGCTGCACATGCACATATGCATGAGTCTGGCTCACAGAATTGTGCACAGCCGTGTGCCTCTGCGCAGGTCTATGCACCATAGTGCATGCGGCCACCGGTTTGTGTGCGTGCTCACCAGCATTCGCTGGAAAATGTGCATGCGCTCATTACAAGCTGTGGCGCAAAACGGGCTATTTAAGGCTGTGACATCCAAGCATCCAGTGTTAAGTGATCGAGAGCCTTCCTGTGTTCCTAAGATCCTGCGTCTGATTTGTTCATCCATTATCGACTCGGCTTGTTTGACTCTTTTTGCTATTTTGTGCTCCTGTGACTCCGGCTCGTTCCCGACTACTGCTTCTGCCTGTCGCTTGGTACTACTTCACCTGCATGTTCCCGACTTTACTCCTGTTTGTCACCTGTACTAGTCTGCCTCCCTGCTGATGACCCGGCTAGTGTGACTACGGCTCCTCTGCAATCCTGCATCTTCAGTGCTCAGTTCCTGTGCCAGATTCCTACCCGGGTTTTGCTGGCTTCTCGGCCACGATGACATCATTCGGCACTCGTGCCTCTCTGTGTCCCTACGCACATGTACTGCCTTCCAGGGGCTCTGGAACTGGAGCTTCAAGAGAGGCTGCCTTTGTCACCTCAAACTCCACCAAGGTGCCACACACTGATTTATTATGACACCTGACGAAGGAGCTTTCTGTACCACAATATCATTCCAGAATAATCCAGAAAAGAATTCCATACCCTCCAGACTACCATCTGTTATTTTAAGGCAGGAAGTTGTTTTACTGGAACAGAAGGTCTTGTAATTGTGGATGGGGAAGGGCAGAGCTGATATATCATATTGGAGCTTACTGTAGCAGTATATTATGCATTAATGTGTATGCAGGTAGATACAGACCTGCTACAATTTGTAGTAAAAAAAATTGTTCATGGTGGCTACAATAATAGCTATTTTGGGTACAGTCTGATGGTATGTATTATGAATACATTGTAGTACAAATAAGTCACAGGTGGATATATATATCTCATTAATTTCTATGGCCCCTGTTCACACCTGAGCGTTTCGTCATAAGCATGAAAATGCCCGTTGCTGAAAAAAATACATGATCTACTTTTTGGCACATTACGGCACCGTTTGGTCCCATAGACTTCAAGCGTTTTGTCACACAAAGTTTCCCATTTAAGTAAAGCGCTGTAATCTTCCAAAGCATAGCACATGATTTCTTTCCCCCCAGCAACTGGTGTCTTTCTGCTTGCGACAATCGCCTTTTTTTTGCCTTTTTGCGAAACAGTGAAAAACAAGGGAAAGTAAAACTGTAAATAAGCAACCTATTCTACAAATCCTATGTTTTGTGTTAACACCTGATCTGCAGTGCTGTTTGTGCAATGCGTTGGTGTGTGTTGTAATAAAATGATGCAGGCATACATTTAATTGCAACACCGCATATTACAATGCACACCAATGCACCACAACACTTTGCCATGCTCTGCCACACATGGTTAAGTTAATATTTTAAAAAGAAAAAGTAAAAGAAAGAAAAAAATCAAGCTTTGCGATGTTTTCTAACAACATAACACAGCGCATGCGCATACTATACACCACATTATGGTGCATACTGTTGCACATGTATGGTGTGTGGGGGGGGGTTATTTCATTTTTAACTTTTTGTTTATTTAATCTATTTTATTTTTTGCAATACCAACAGGGGGCTTCAGAGAAATATCAGGGGTTTAAACAGACCTCTGATATTTCCCATTTGAAATAGAAAAAGAGATTGAGGACACAGCCTCTTTATAGCTTCAGCCCACTTAAGAAATATGTATCTAGTCTGAGGTACCTCAAAGTCCATACTCCTTTGTTTTATCCTACTTGTGATCTTGTACTTGACAGGACGTTCAGGCAGGCAGAGCTGAGAGAGTTGGAGCCAGCTGTTCAGAAACATAATGACATAAGGCATTGTATATTTGTTTGATCTAGATTTAGTATTAAAAAAGTTTGATAGTTTAATACTACTTTACCAAATAAAAACATTTCTCTTTAAACATGGAAGTTACCCCAACAGTTTCCCCTTTCTCTATATGGGTGCCTGTGTTTCAAACATTTTTGGGGTCACACAACACTTTTCCTATATTCAAGAGCCTGTGTCGTAGAGGGGGGTCACACCAGTTCTCCACAGGGAATGATTCAGGACATTCTATTCCATTATATTCACAGGACTGGGGATTTGGCAGATGGACTTCCTGAATCATCAGTGCTGCATTCCAGGAGAGTGGTCCCTCTGGGTTTTTTTATTTATCAATGGGGATGCAGGACATGGATTTGATTGCAGTATCCAGGGATACTCTGGCAGATGCAACAGATGCCCCCATGGACTCCTGGATGCTGTAATTTCTGATGTACCCACTTCCTTCAGTAGAGTGTCCTTCCTGACTCCTGTGGAGGATGGAACTGCAAGGCATGCTTGTCATCCTGATAGCTGCAAAGTGGCTAAAGATAAATTCTGCATTTAGACCGGGTTCATATCATAGGAAATTCCCTGTGGCAGCTTACGCTTTAACCTGATGTTTCTTTTCAGGGTCTGATCCTGCTTCTCTGTCATTGGCTTTAATGGAATTGCTATTGAAACACAGGTGCTGAGGGGTCTCTGAGACAGTAATTTTCACTACGTTTTGAACCCATTAACTTGTAAGATTTAACACCACACCTGGAAAACTAAATGTTGGTGGTGTGAGTCCCTAGAATTCAGCCCTCTGTTCTACTTTGTTGGGTCCTCTGTGCCCTTTAGTCAGGCACATCTTGGTGATTCTGTGCCAGCATCCTCTGGCAAACAAATCTTTGGTTTAAACCTTTGTTCAGGGGGGTTACCTACATATCTTACTCACATCTGCAATCTCTCCCTTTCTAATGGTGTCGTCCCTACCCCTCTAAAACAAGCATTGGTGACCCCCATATTAAAAAAACCCTCTTTGGGTCCACCAGTCTGAACAACTTTAGACCCATCTCCTTGCTCCCATTTACCTCCAAACTTCTTGAACGGCTGGTCTACAACCGCCTGAGCCACCACTTTAGCGTTAACAATCTCTTTGACACAGAAACTGCACTTCTGAAACTGAACTTCTCAAACCTTTTTTTAACAATCTATTAACTGCTAAAACCAATGACCACTACTCTATACTCATACTTTTAGACCTTTCTGCTGCCTTTGACACAGTTGATCACCCGCTTCACCGTAATAAACTCCAATCCCTTGACCTCCAGGACTCTGCTCTCTCATGGTTCACCTCTGACCTATCTCAGCTCACCTTCAGTGTCACCTACAATTCTACCTCCTCCTTTCCTCTTTCTGTGAGGGTCCCCCAAGGGTCTGTCCTTGGGCTCCTTCTATTCTCCATCTACACTTCTTCCCTGGGTCAATTAATAGCCTCCCATGGCTTCCAATACCATCTTTATGCTGATGACACCCAAATCTATCTCTCCACTCCTCAGCTCACCCCCTCTGTCTTTTCACGTATCAATAATCTACTCACCGACATCTCGGCATGGATGTCACACCACTACCTCAAACTCAATCTGTCCAAAACTGAGCTTATAATATTCCCTCCTCTCCGTGCTCACTCCCCCTGAATTCTCTATCACAATCAGCAGCACTACAATCAACCCCTCCCGTCAAGCCAGGGTACTCTGTGGAATCCTTGACTCTGAGCTTTCTTTTCAGCCTCACATCCAATCACTATCTAAGTCATGCCGACTCAAACACTGTTAAAAAGGGGTGAATTTTAGAAATGTTACAAACGAAACCAAAAAGCTTCTAATTCACTCTTGTGTAATCTCCCACCTTGACTACTGTAACTCCCTCCTTGTTGGCCTACCACTAAACAGGCTGTGCCCCCTTGAGTCTATCATGAATGTTGTTGCCAGACTTCAGTGTTTGCCACCCCTCTCTGCCAATCCCTGCACTGGCTCCCAATTGCCCAACAAATAAAATTCAAAATACTAACAACAACATACAAAACCATCTACAACTCTGCCCCCAGCTACACCTGCAACCTCATCTCAAAATATCACCCAAACCGTCCTCTCCGCTCCTCTCAAGATCTCCTGCTCTCCAGCTCTCTTATTACCTCTTCCCATGCTCGCCTCCAGGACTTCTCCAGAGTGTCTCCCATCCTCTGGAACTCCTTACCCCAATCTGTCCCTCTATATCCTATGCTACCCACCTTTAGGCGATTCTTAAAAACTAATCTCTTCATGGAAGCCTATCCCACCTCAACATAACTGCCCTTTTACTTCCAATAACTAATCTAAACAATTATTACCTTTTGTATCACTTGCCCATCCTACTAGATTTTAAGCTCTCACAAGCGGGGCCCTCCAAACCCTATTGTACTGTAAATTGTATTGTAACTGTACTGTCTCCCCCATTTTGTAAAGCGCTGAGCAAACTGTTGGCGCTATATAAATCCTGTATAATATTAATAATAATATCTTGCGTTAGGCCTCCTTTTGCTCCCTGGGATATAAATTTTGTACTTTTCAGTTTTTCATAAACCTCCTTTTGAATCTATTTGGAAGATTCACTTGCTGACCTCATTCCAGATGGTACCTTTACTCGTAGACATTACTTCAACAAGGAGGGTCATGGCAGCTTCGTCCTGCAAAATGCCCATCATGCACTAATTGTGTTATGGGGCGTCAGTTTATCTTGCTGCTACAGCTTTTTTTAGGATTACTTTTTTATCTGGACATTCCCCACAAGGGTGCTCTGGCGTCTAGTGTGACCATATCTGAATGCATTCACCAAATCATTTCTTTGGTTTTTGCACTAAAACAGCATTTTCTGTCCCTGCTCACTCTACCAAGGAGATGTGTTCTTTCTAGGCCTTTTTAACACCAGGCTTCAGTTTCCAAAGTTTGAATTGCAACTACCTGGTCTTCCATTTACACTTTTTTTTTATTCGGTCAGGTGAATGTGGCTGCTTCAGCAGATACTAGCTTTGGATGTAAAGTCCTGCAGGCAGCTGGGTGATGACTCGCTTCACTTGTCCTTTATGGTTTTCAAGGGCTTGCTTCCCTATTGTTCTGTTGGGTGTCCTTACCCACCCCCTCAAGGGAGGGGTGGGAAAGGACACCCAACAGAAGAATAGTAGTGGAAGGGCTTGATGGGTCCCTCCCAGAGCTCTGCTTTCTGCACAGGCTTTGTTCACCACAGTGGTGATGTCACTGCTACTTTTAGAAGGTAATACCTAAATTTGCAACACATTTGATGCACATAAACTGTTTTTTTATCTTATGTGGCTATATATTTGAATAAACAATTTTTTGACACAATTTGCATAATCACTGGAGTTAATTTACTAAAGGATTATGGTCTGTTTACTTTGCAAAATGTGCCTTAATTTCTCTTAATACATATTTCATTTAATCATGTTCCAGAAAAAAACCCTATAGATTTAATTTCCCTTATACAGTAAACTTCCAGTTATTATGACTAATTTCTGGTTGCTTGAGAGTTGATAGTAACTCTCAAGCCACCACTCCCCCTCTCAGCGCCCCCCCCCCCCCCCCCACAGCCCTATACACTTGCCGGCTAGCTTCCACAGCCAACAGGTGAATGTAAGCAGCTGGGAGCACTAGCCTGACTGCTATTGGCTATTTCAAATTGCAATAGCAGGCTGCCTATTGAAACCCTGCGAATGGCTATTTTAAATTGCAATAGCAGGCTGCCTGTTTAAACCCTGCCCACTAGCAGAGAAGCGAGTCTGGCCCATCTGTTCAGTGAGTGGGTGCAATAGCCAACCTGCTATTCGCTATTGTAATTTGAAGTAGCCAATAGCAGGCTGGCTATTGAAACCCCACCCATTGAGCAGAGGAGTGGACCTGAGAGAGAGTTCTCTCCAAGGTTCACTGCTCTGCTCAGTGGGCTGGGGTGCGATAGTCCGCCTGCTATTGGTTATAGCCAGGCCTAATAAAAACTTCATAAAATATGAAGAAAGCCTGCACTGTGAGTCATGAAAATGTGCACATCTATACATCATCACTTTACTTCTTCATTACCACAGTAAATGCTAATCACTTACAAAGGTGGAAATGGGCTTTAAACGTGTTAACCAAGAATACTTAGGTTTTAGATCTACCAAAAACTATGTAGTGTTTGTAAATATAAAAAAGAGCATTGTTAATGACATTGTACAATTTTATTTTAGCAAATATGGCAAGCTTTACTTTGATCATGTAGTTACTTATATGTTGGATATTGCAGCTAGGCTGCCAGGAGCAACAGTCTGTTAAGAACTCCAGGGGAAAATGTTATTAACCCTTGCAGTGGGGCAACCCCACCGCACTGCAAGGGTTAAGTGCTTTTTTTGTCTCTAGGTGCTAAGAAAATATTACTCTCCAGACCATCCGATCTGGCTTGTTCTTAGACTGTTTAATTAAAATGTCTCTCCCCCTCTGCTGCAGTAGCCTAAGGATCCTAGTGTCATTACGCTCTATACACTGTGGGGGCAATTTATCAAAACTGGAGCAGACATAATCTAGAGCAGTTGCCCATAGCAACCAGTTGGTTTCTCTCTTCACTTTGTTCAGTTAAGGTTTGAAAATGAAAGAGAAACGCTGATTGGTTACTGTGCACAGCTGCTCCAGATTTTGTCTGCTCCAGTTTTGATAAATTTCCCTTTGTGTATAGATGTAAGTACTCCAAATAGCAGTCTAACTGTGCAGCGGAGGAGTAGACACGCCTCTGTGATCACAGAAGCAGGGAGCCGGCTGGTATGGTCTGGAGAGTATAACTTTTTTGGTGGTAGGCCTAATGCAAGGGTTAATAACATTTTTAGCCAGAGTTCTTCTTTAAAATGCACCTTAAAATTATAACCTTAAAATTATATATTCCTTCACATAGAAACCAACTTTCCAGCTACTAAAGTTTTATGTACAAGTTAAAATCTTGAATTAAACACTTTAAATAATCGCCATTTATATTTAGAATAATATAATAATTTATTATATCATGATAATTTTACAAAGATTTGCTATGCAGCCACTATGCAGAACTAAGCATGCATAAGCTAAATTACATTTTTAATATGTTTTGATCATTTTGGCATTGTTTCTTATGTCTTTAACTGTTGATCCATCTTTATTCATTAGGCTTTCTAGGTAAAGGAGACGTAATCACTAAAGCAATACAAGAAGCATGTCAACTTCTTCAAGGAGAGAACATCATTTCAGAGCACCATGAAAACCACAATGTTAAGGTGAGAAGTACAGAGAACAGAGGTGAATATCTTGTGAGGTGATGTTCTGACACACAGGAAGGATGTAGAAGGTACCTTCTAACTTTAGAACCAAAGAGGAACATCTAACAAAGATGACATCACATCTATATAAAAGCTTGGCTGCATTGTGCTGAATACTGGGTGTGCCTTTAAGAAGAACTCCAGAAATGTTAAAAAATCTTACCCTTACAGCAGGGCTATCCCCACATTGCAAGGGTTAAGTGCTTGTTTTGCACTGGGGGCTCAAATAAAGCAGCCTCTTCCCGCTTGCACTCCGGCGGTCTAAGGACCACTGATGTCATCATGGCTAATGCAGGTCCATTATCTTGCATTAGACCTGAGGATGTCAAGCTACATTCCACAGCTGGAGCGGAGGTAGACAGAGGTGAGTGCTGACTGCCACAGGGCCAAAGATCAGGTGAGTATATCTCCTTTTTTTTTTTTTAGCCCCGTAGACTAAACAAGCACTTATCTTTTGCAGTGGGGTTAAGTTTTTAAATTCTTTAAAGAAGAAGTCTCACAAAAAATATTACATTTTTATTTTATCTACCAGCACTGCAGGGCTGTGATCTATCTGCTGGGGCTGCTTTTAAATACGCAGCCTGGCAAAAAAAATCATAGCCCTGCAGCGCTGAGTGATCTCTTGTGAATAGCAGTTCTGATCTCTAGAGCTGCTACTGCTGTTAGAGACTAGTGCTGTCCCTCCAAACTCTGTCTCCTTGTTAGCAGCATGTTTGGGCATCTGTGGCTAAACTATCCGATCATGCTACTTGAAAAAAGCAGGACAGATGTTAAATGGGACCAAGTGCTATGTGCACCTGGTCCCCCGGAGGATGAATTTTTTATTTTATTTTATTTTTAGTGTATTTTCAGTCCCTGTATAAACAATATATTCCTTACTGTGGCACTATGTAACATACAAACATGCAGGATACAAGAGAGTGTACAGCACAGTGTATTTAGTGCAATCATCAGGAGTATGCAACATACGTTGCTGATCACAGCAGTAAACAAAGAACCCCCAAATCAATGGTAGTTAGGGGTAGTAAAGAAAAAAAACTGATTGATTTGCTGTCCAGCAAATGACTGTGAATAATAGCCCTAGAATTATTACTCTCACTCTGGAGTGTGCAGGATTACCAAACATGTAGCAAAATCATCGGGTGGGGGACTTTTACAAAAAAAGTTTTTTTGGGTGTTTTTACATTTATTTTACAAATATATATATACTTAACGTTATTGCTATCACAAAGGCTCACAAGCCACCTACATGATAGCACATTGGAGGTAAAAGGTTCTCTTTGATACCTAATGTCACCTTTGCACTTCAATGAAGCAGTACTAATACCGCTGCTTAATGTAGCACTTACTCCTGGGCTGAGTGGGAGGGCAAACACACTATTTACTTCACCAAACAGGCAAAATTCGTACCAAATTCAGGTTGGGCCCAATTCCGAATCTCATCCTTAGTCTTCACTATCATAAACCATGCTGGAGGAAAATATGTAATATTAGTGTTTTTAGCATGCATTGTATCTTAATTTAAAGAAGAACTCTAGGAATTTTTCAACCCCTGGTGTGGGGCTACCCGTGCACTGCAAGGGTTAAGTGCTCGTTTCTGTCTAGGGACAAAAATAACAAAGTTATACCACCCGAAGCTCCAAGCCGGCTTCTTCCTAGACCGGTCCTTCCAACATCTCTCTTCTTCATCGGTCTAGAGTCCCGTTAATCACCACGTCTATACACAATGCATAGGTGCGAGGATGCTGAGGAAGATTTCAATGCTGTAGAGAGGGGGAAACAGGCTGGAGGGAGTGCTGTTACAGCTAGCCAGCTCAGAGATTTGGCTGAATATATCTTTATCTTTGCACCTAGACTCAAATAAGCAGTTAACCGTTAAAATTGCATTCAAGTATTGACAAAAATGTAGCTTATTTGTGTATCACTTGGCTGTGGATCCTCAAATCATCTCTGAATTGGTGCTGACACTGTCCTTCCTTCTGGAGGGTGGCTACTTTTGATGCCCATGGTACCTGTGTGTGTTGTAAAGTAGCCACCATTCAAAGCTCAGTCCCGTGATAGACTGCAGATTGATAGATTGCAGATGATGATAGACTGCAGATAGATACAGTTTTTCACGTGTCCCTCTCCCTCTATGCAAATCTTGTGCCATGTAGATTGAGTTTTGTAAAGATCTGGGTCCCTCAGAGACAATTAAACTGCTCAGTAATACGCGGCAATAGGTATCTTTTTTTTTTTTTCTGACACTTGAATGTACATAAAAGTTATTTGCTTTAACTGAATCTAGGAGCAATGAGCTTAGCTTGATTTAAAAACAAAAGAACAGCCAGCTCTAAATTTTCTCCACTGTTTTGTGTACTGCAGGAAGTGCTGGACCCTAATCCTGAAAAAGAGGTTCAAGATGAACAATCTCAACAGCAAATTGAAGAAACTCTGCTTCAGTGTAGCGTGGACATTGATGGTAATGCTAAACCTACAGTATTTTCATATGGAACATATCCTGTGCAGGGGAGGACTGAGTTGGGTGGCATGGGGCATTTGCTCCCCAGGCCAGTGCTAATAAGATATGTTAGGGCTGGTGGCCCTAAATGAAGATACTTCCCCACTAAGACAACAATCAGAGCAGTACCTGCAGTCAGTGACATGAGGTGGACATTGTAGAATTACCCATTCCCTGTTTAAACTTGTAATCATAGCTCCTGGCAAAGGGGAAGTCTTTCAGTACCAACTTTTTCTTGCAGCTCTTAGATGTTATTTGACCAAGTTCTAAGAGCTGCAAAAGAAGCTGGTGTTAGAAAATGTGAAAATAAACAGTATGTTAAAATAAAACCATGTTCTTTTAGTAACCCTTCCTTTTCACAATGGCCACCAATTATGGAGGCACCACTTTGTGTTTTAGAGTTATTAATCTGCACTGATCATTGCCCAAAAAAAACAAATACAATGCTGCTCTACAGAAAAAAAATGAAAACATCTAAATGAATATCTTTCCACACCAAAGGTATAGCGCATTTGTAACTACTAAATCATATCCAAAAGATACATCTAGTAAACATTGAGGGGAATTCATCAAAACTGGAGCAGACAAAATGTGGAGCAGCTGTGCATGGCAACCAATCAGCTTCTCTCTTCAGTTTGTTCAGTTAATACTTAAAAATGAAAGAGAGAAGCTGATTGGTTGCCATGCACAGCTGCTCCACATTTTGTCTGCTCCAGTTTTGATGTCTCTCATTGTGTTTAAAAAATATATCCACCGCCTATACAACAAAATATACAAAGTGAATTGTGAAGTCTTATTGTAACCAGTCCTCCCAAGCAAACTTGTTTGATAAAAAACAGTCATTATAAATGTGAAATCTTCTTATTTCAACACCTCCATGATAAACCACTTATCCAAAAAATGTGCAGTACCCCACAACTGCAGGTGTTCAACTTCCTCCTCACTCTGATCTGTTATTCATTCCAGCCACAATTAATTTACCATGATATACAAGAAAGAATCTCCACAAAGGGTAATACCACAAAATACCATCATATTTCATTAGATTTTAAAACATTGATGTATTTCTTATAATATGGATGTATTGGTTATTAAATAGATATGTACAGTCATGGCCACAAATATGGGCACCCCTACATTTCTGTCAGATAATGCACCACTTCGTGCAGAAAATTGCGCCAATTACAAATGTTTAGGCATTCTCATGTTATTTTTCTTTTGTTTGTATTGGTATGACACAAAAAAGTGGAGAAAAAAAAGCCAAATCTGAAACATTCCACGCAAAACTCCAAAAATGGACTGGACAAAATTATTGGTAGCGCAGCCCTTGGAAAAAAAACTGAAGTCTATACATATACATATATATATATATATATATGTGTGTACTTCGGTCTGTGTCCCCTCTGATCCCCGCTGCTCTCCCCTGTTGGCAGAGGCAGTGGTGATCGAAGGGGACACAGAGCTGATTTAGCTGCCGGCGCCCAGCGGTGAGGAGAGAAGCTGCCAGAAGGCTGAGCGAGACATTACGGGGGGAGGACAGCTGTCAAGATGCCTAGAGGGGCAGAGCGGGGAGGAGAGCTCTACTACAGTGATAGGTGGGAGGGGGCGAAGCACAAACATTGAGCAATAGTACTGATCACTCAGTGTTTGTAAATAACTGTCGACATAGTGTTCACTATGTCCCCAGGTATAAATGAACAGGAAGTCCTAAACCTCATTTCCTGCTCATTTATGATTGTGGACACAGTAAATATTTACTATCTACTCACTTTATGAATGAACAGGAAGCAGCTCAATACAGAGGCTTACTGTCCATTCATGACTGGATTGATAGTAAATATTTACTGTCTCCAGATTGTGAATGAACATAAGCCTCTGTACTTAGAGCTTCCTGTTCAATGAGTGCTGGGGCTGTAGAAAAAGAGATTGAAGACTCTGTGTCCTCCCATCTCTTTTTCTATTTTAAAAGGCCCAGAGCCCCTAACAGTAAAGTAAAAAAATTAAAACATTTTTAAAAGGGTTGAAAAAAAGTAATTTTCAGTTTTGGCCTGACAAATTTTGAAATTTCCATTTCGGTCTAAAAATTTCATTTCGGTGCATCCCTAAAGATATATAGCAATCAGCCGTAACATTATGATTACCATGGTCTCCATGCAGCTGATCTTATCCTATTAACTTACAGTACACAGCAAGGCATGATATTTCTGTATGGAGGTAGTCATCATGGTAGAGGCAGGCCTTTTCTGCCTTCTGTCAGAGCCTCCATGAATACAGTGGCTATCACAGTAGTGATATCACCAAAGCTCACTCCAAGTCTCCTTAGACAAGCAGACAGAGACAGCAGTGCCTTAGATTCACACTGCAAATATATAGCTATAAGGCTGTAGGTACAGGAGGGCCTAGGTACACAGATATACCATGAATTGCACTGCTATTTATTAGGAAGAATTCAAGGCAAAATGCCATTTTTTGGTTGCTTAGGCACAATAATTACTTCTAGATGTTACCTATAACATATCTTCCCTTTTCTAGGTCCACTTTAATGTTCATATCTGTATGAGATTTTTATGGGGAAAACAGTAAGTAAGAAGTATTTTTCTGTAGAAGGGGAGTGGCAAATACAGTATGTGCAGTACATACAGCAAATAGGCTAATGTTCGGTTTACCACTTAAGGACTATAGGACTATGGACATGCGTCTGTTTACATCCGATGAACCCCGACTATGGCCAGGTATGGAAAAACAAACAGAACAGAGTTCTGTTTCGGTGGCTCTGATCGGGGGTAATCTGATGTAAATGGACACATGTTTATCTACATCCGACTCTCCATCAACATGGGTTCAGTAATTTCATTTTTTTTCCTCCATCCCAAGATGTGGGATCCCAAGGGCAGTCTCTGCTTGTGCATTGTTACATACGCAAAGATTGTGATCTGTCGGAATAACAAAATATGCCAACAGGTGTGTACAGTCAGGAGCTATCTGACTTAACATGACTTGGATCAGTTGTTTAGGTAGGCCATCATGCTACATTGATGTTGGTAAATTTATGTGATCTAACATACCAAAATTTGACTGTGTATGTGGCCAAATTCAGTGTCCAATTCAGGAGAGAATGCTAGAAAAAGTTTGGGTGTCCTGGATCTAATAGGTATTTTAGTCAGAATTCCCTAAAAAAAGCAAATGTGATCTTTGAGACTTGGGGTAGGTAAACCTCACCCTTTTCTTTATTCTCTATTTTAGGATCTCATCAATTTTCTCATGGATTTGTCAATCACATTAAACGCCCAATGAATGCTTTTATGGTATGGGCCAAAGATGAACGGAGAAAGATCTTACAAGCGTTTCCTGACATGCACAATTCTAGCATCAGCAAAATCCTAGGTGAGAACATTTTGAGAATGTTTGTGTTAAAAAGATATGTCCAACCAATTAGGGCTGCAGCTAACAATTATTTTTATAATCGATTAGTTAGCCGATTATTAACTTCGATTAATTGGATGAAATAAAAAAAAAAATAATACCCTCATTTATTTCAAATAAAATACACAAATGCAGCATTACAGACAAAGTTTACGTCAGAATAAAATGGTATGCACATTTTAAAAAATTGCACTGCACTGGAACGCAGGGCATTGCAATACCAGTGCGGCCGATCACACTGCAAACGGGAGGTGCATTTGGGAACAATTGAAATGCATGGCACCGCAACGCACCTCCTGCAGCAAAATATGTCAGGCCGAAACTGAAAATTACTTTTCCCACCTTTTGTATATAGCAGGGTAGGTATGAGGGGCATCGGGGGAATGCAGTTACAGCGTTCTCTCATCCCCGCTGGTGCTAGCTGCAGTGGTCTGTGTCCCCAGCTGCCTCTGCCAAAACAGGCGGGATGAGCAGCGAGAATTGATAGGGACCCAGAGCACTGCAGCCAGCACAAGCGGGGAGGAGAACGGAGAAACAGATCGGCGGCAACTAATCGATGATGAGAATTGTTGCCAAAGATTTCATTATCGATTTATAATTGATTTCAATCAATTCGTTGTTGCAGCCCAAACATCACAATGTCAATGAGTTTGTTAGCTCTCACGTGGGTGCACTGAGCTGCCTAGTTACTGAGCCATGGGGAGCAGGAAAAAACTGTCAAAAGACCTGCGTAACAAGGTAATGGCACTTTATAAAGATGGAAAAGGATATCAAAATATATCCAGAATCCTTTAAAAATTGCCAGTCATTACTGTTCAATCACTTAAGAAGTGGCAAATTTGGGGATCTCTTGATACCAAGCCAAGGTCAGGTAGACCAAGAAAGATTGCAGCCACAACTGCCAGAAGAATTGTTCGGGATACAAAGAAAAACCCCCAGGTAACCTCATAAATACTTAATCTCATATTGAGTCCAAAAGAGCCCATCATGAAATGTATAAAATTGTTCATTTGGAGTCAGGACTTGGGCTTATAATATAAAAGTTTGGCCCAATGAATAAGAGTCCCCAAACCCAAATTTAGAAAGTATTTTGCAACAGGAGGTCAGATGTCTTATCAGGGCCACCATTACCCTGATGCCCACGTAATCATGCATCACCTGCATATTAGTAAAGAGGGGGCATAAATTAATGGAGGGAAGAATAGACAGGGATAAGGCCTTTCTGGTCAGCTTTACCCAGGGATGTCACTCAAACTGCAGGTTAGCAGTAATTTTTGCCAGTATTTTCAGATCTGAATTTATCAGGAAAATGGATCACAATGTAAATAGACTTTATGGGGCTTGGGTATGAGGACAATCAAGGCCTCCAATCGGGGTCAGGGAGACTTCTTTAAAGGTATGAGAGAACATAGAACACAGATGGGGAATAAATAGGTACGTATTTATACTGAGCCTAACATTCAATAGGAAACCCATCCAAACCCAGCATTTTATCATTTTATTCCTAGGGAAAGAAGGGATAGCCTTTCAATATCATCAATAGTGATGAGCATTTTCAAAAGTGAGCGTGGGGGATCTTATAACAGGTAGAGTGATGTGTGCTAGATAATCATCCAGTTTCACAGAACCTGAGCCTGAGAATTAATGTATAAAGTTCACTATAGAAGTGTGAAGCAGGGGCGTAACTAGAAGTCACAGGGCCCCATAGCAAAACTTTGTATGTGGCCCTGTGATTTCTAGTTGCGCCCCTTGCAAAGCCCACCTGAGATTCCAAACAGCCCACCTGAGCGTGACCCTGCAGAGCCCACCATAGACTCTCTATGGTGGACTCTGCAGGGTCTCAGGTGGGCTGGTCACACCCCTGCACACATCTTACCTCTCAGCCCCGATCCGCTGTCAGCCTCCTCCACGGTTGCTGATGGGCCCCGCCTCCTCCGCCACCGGGCCTCTCTTCCGCTGCTGACGCCAGGCCCTGCCTCCTCCTCCACAGCTGCTGGCTGTCACTGACTCAGCAGTGACTGTGAGGAGGAACGTGCCACTGCATAGATCACTGACAGGTTGTCTGTGATCCGAACAGCGGCGCTTTCCTCCTCACAGCCGCCAGTAACAGCCAGCAGCCTGACCAGGCAGTGACCCAGGCGGCCCGCACGGCATCTGGGGAACCCCTTTGTTCCTTGTCCTGGCCAGGCCCCCCTGGGCCCCATACCGGCCACCTGGTTCGCTTTGGCGATCGTTCCACCACTGTCAGTGAAGGACTTCTTCCATTTGTTCAACTATGCAACTGCAGAGTTCATAGTGCGGGGTATTTTGCAGGGTCTATAGTCAGTTCTAGATAGGCTAACAATTTACTATTTTTGTCTCAGAGTGCAAATATTCTCTCATTTTGGTATAA
Source organism: Nanorana parkeri (assembly GCF_000935625.1). Taxonomy (NCBI): domain Eukaryota; kingdom Metazoa; phylum Chordata; class Amphibia; order Anura; family Dicroglossidae; genus Nanorana; species Nanorana parkeri. The sequence continues at coordinate 1,184,554 of NW_017306345.1, read as the reverse complement.
CAATTTTTTTCTGGGTGCAGCGTAAAAGTAGTAAATGATCGTCTCTGGAATTATTCCTTTAGTTTCGAAAGCCTTAAGGGATAGGAGATTTACTGATTTACAGCACTAGTAATTTTGGTGTCAGAGTTTGCATGCTGTGCGAGAGGGGGTGGTCTGAAATTGCTCTTGGTAAATATTTAACCTTCGATACACATGAGAGAACCGTTGTAGATATCAAAACCATATCAGTTCTAGAGAGGATCAAGCATGAAACACTGTTTTATATAAATTCTTCCACTGTTTGCCCTTTACCCACCGGTAATGCTAAGGAATCACAGTTCATTGCAGTGAAAGTGACTGTCCATTATTTGACATGTTGACCGAAATTCTTTCCAGAATACACATAGCTCACTCTCTCAGGCTTGGTTATTAAATACCATCTGTATGTCATGACTGTAACCTAAACATATGGTATTACAATTAGACATAACCAAAATCATAGACTCTATCAAATCTGCTTGTGTACATTCCCAAACTGAACAAATAAAAATATAGATAATTGATCATCACTTCCTGCTTATTCTTGCATAAAACCTATATGAATAATACCCTATAAACATCATAAGTAATATTATTAAGATTTCTAACAGGGTTCAGATACACTTTAAACTGGGAATGATTAAAGATAAACTTTGGGCACAAAAACCAATTTGAATTTGACCCAAAGCGCACAGCGAAAATGACCACACAGTGGTTGGAGAAAAAGGTGAATGTCCTTGCATGGCCTGATCAGAGCCCAGACTTAAACCCCATTGAAAATCTGTGGAATGACTTGAAGACTGCAGTCCACAAATGGTCATCATGAAATTTAACTGAACTTGAGCAAAGAAGAGTGGGAAAATATTGCAAAGTCTAGATGTGCAAAGTTAGTAGAGACATATCCCAACAGACTAAAGGCTGTAAATACAATTTTAACAAGTACTTTGCAAGGCAATGTATATTTGATTGACCTGGATTCATTATTGAAAAAAAGTTTGAGAATTTAATACTACTTTTATTTTTAGGGGACTGAAGTGATACCAAAGGTCTGTGAACTCTAAAGCACTTTAAAATGTGCCATTGCTAAATGAAGAAAAAAAAGTTTCTTGATTAGTATTGTAGATAAGTGGTAATCGTAAATCCCTGCCATCAGTTTACACAGTCACACGCGTTATAGCTGATGAATACTATTGCACTATCGAGGAGAATCCAAGTTATCTGCAATGCTTCTGTAAATTATGAGGTTTTGTAAACTGTCGAAGGCAGTTTATTGGTTTTTCACAGAGTAAGATTTTTATTAAATTATTACATTTTAATTTTTGCTTCTTCACCAGGTTCTCGGTGGAAATCTATGAGTAACTCTGCAAAGCAGCCATACTACGAAGAGCAGGCACGACTTAGCAGGCAGCACTTGGAAAGATATCCAGACTATAAATACAAGCCAAGACCCAAACGTACATGTATAGTAGAAGGGAAAAGGCTAAGAGTGGGAGAGTATAAAGCTCTTATGAAGAGTAGAAGACAGGATTCAAGACATGGATACATAATCACGTAAGTGTGCAAAGACATGCATTGCAAGAGACTGCATACAGCATAGTCTCTTATTTACATAGAAAACAGCTGATATTTACCACAAACTAAAATGACTGTATTTACAATTTTATTTGCACAAGTATTTGTAGATGCCCCATTTTATTTTTAAAAAAAAGCAGCATCTTTTTGCTGCACCCACTAAAATCTTGGCACTCTGATATAATGGTTCACAGGCAGTGCCATTAACCATGCAGAATTAGGTGGCAATACCAGATTTCACCAGCAAACATCCAATGTCAGATAAATATCAGCTGTGAAATGAAGGGTCCTTTCATGTTAGTAGAGATTTTGTATTTTTTTTCTTGGCAAATTCCTTCTCCTACATTAGGCACACAGAAAATGATCTGAGGAAACCACAGTTAACAGTGGGCATGGCCACATCATAATAAAAACTGTGTATGGGTTACATTTTTAGGCATGGTTAGGACAACTGTACGTATACACTGTACATATTATACGATAGAATTTAGAGGTTTCTGAAATCTGTGAACAAGCAGTAATAATAATTTATTTTCTCTTCAGAACACAGGGTTCATCGCAAAATCCCTCATCACCATCAGGGTTGCATTCCCAACCTATAACAAGAACCATGTCCCAAGTATCAACCTCTGACATATACCTGGCCACGGATGACAATATGCCAGTAATCATCAGCACCAGGAGCCTTCAGGACCTAAAAGGAGCTATGTCACATATGCCTGAAATGTATGGTAATTTTGCAGACTCTGGGAAGACCGATGGTGCACTTGTAGTTATACCAGATTAAGTGAGGGTTCACAATATGCATATATGACCTTTCCTTTGTCCATACACATCTTACAAACATGAAGAGATATGCTAAATTACCTAACAGACTCAAAGCATGTTTTCAAATTTCATATACGTCATGAGCATTCCCTCTCTTCTTTGGTGACAGTATTTAACATACATGTTTCTCTCTGTTTCCTGAATAAACATCTGTGGTGCCATTTGGAATAACTAGGTTTAGCTATAGATGGCAGGGTTGTTGATCTCTTATTTTGGGACATCTGTTTATCTGTATATCATCCTCTTTATGGGCATTGTAGAAGAGAACAATGCATTTAGCATTTTAGCCCCCCTCCCCCACCCCAGAAGCAGTACAATATTATCCACACCTGGAGAAGAAATCGGCTTCTTTTCCTCGTCATGGATGAAATCCATACTGTCACAGCCAAGCGGGTTCTGTGGCTGATGCCTTGGACAGACGATTTAATGTCTAAGCAGTCATAGTGTCACAGGTAGGGAATACAGGAGGAATTGGCAATGCACACAAGTTACGCTCATGAAGCCATCAAAAACCAAATCCATTTTGATCCTGTTGGACTCCACAAAGTCATTTGGCTTCTCGGCCATTCACACAGCTGTGGTGAGGCCAGGTTACAATGCTAAACACAGGTCTGGGTGGACAAATGCCAGGATCCATGGGTCAAGTCAGCTGTGCTACAGGGCCATGTTTGGGCATACAAGAAATCTCCTTCAAGGGACTCCTTTGTGCCAACTCTTCTTTGAAATTCCCCCCAGAAGTTGAAAGTACTGCTCCAGTACATTCCAGGAGCAAGGTGCAGTAATCCCTCCTGTTTCAGCAAATCATTTACCACATATATGCTTCCATGGAGGCACCAGGATAATGGAAAACTGAATACTTACCTTCCCATAATTATAATTTCCTGGTGCCTATCCATGGCACCATATATGCCCACCTGTGTTCTGATTTGTTTATAGGAGTTGTCAGCGGTGGGCTCAAACCCTAGTATATATAACTGGTCCTTTTTACACCCCGATTCCCAAAAAGTTGGGACACTGTAAAGTCTACATAAAAACAGAATGCAAGGATTTGCAAATCTCATAAACCCATATTTTATTCACAATAGAAAACATATGAAATGTTTAATCTGAGAAAATGTACCATTTTAAGAAAAAAAATAAGGTATTTTCTAAATTGATGGCAGCAACACATCTCAACAAAGTTGGGACAGAGCCATGTTTACCAGGGTGTAGCATCCCCTCTTCTTTTAACAACACTCTGTAAATGTCTGGAAACTGGGGAGACCAGTTGCTGGAGTTTTTAAGCGAGGAATGTTGTCCCATTCTTGCCTGATATAGGATTCTAACTGCTCAACAGTCCTGGGTCTTCTTTGTTGTATTTTTCATTTCATGAGGTGCCAAATATTTTCAATTGGTGAACGGTCTGGACTGCAGGCAGGCCAGCTAAGCACCCAGACTTTTCTACTACGAAGCCATGCTGTTTTCAAAGATGCAACATGCAGTTTAGCATTGTCCTGCTGAAATATAAAAGGCCTTCACTGAAAAAGATGTTGTCTGAATGAGAGTATATGTTGCTCTAAAACCTTTCCAGATGTGCAAGCTGCCCATTCCATACACACTGATGCACCTCCATACCATCAGAGGAGCAGGCTTTTGAACTGAGTGCTGATAAAAAACCGGAAGGTCCCTCTCCTCTTTAGTCCAGAGAATGAGGCGCCCATGTCTGCCAAAATGAATGTCGAATTTCAATTCGTATGACCGCGGAACAGTTTTCCACATTGCGACTGACCATTTTAAATGAGCTTTGGCCCAGAGAAGATGGCAGTGTTTCTGGATCATGTTCAGATATGGCTTCTTCTTTGCATATTAGAGCTTTAACTTGCATTTTTGAATGACACGGGGAGCTGTGTCCACAGGCAGTGATTTTTGGAAGTATTCCTGAGCCCATGCAGTGATGTCCATCACAGAATCATGCCTGTTTTTAATGCAGTATCGTCTAAGGACCCGAAGATCATGGGTATCCAATATTGTGTTTCGGCCTCGTCCCTTGCACACAGAGATTTCTCCAGATTCTCAGAATCTTTTGATGATATTATGTACTGTAGATGATGATATAGTTAAAGTCTTTGACATTTTACATTGAGGAAAATTATTATGAAATTGTTCAACAATGTGTAGTCGCGGCGTTTCACAGATTGGTGAACCTCTGCCCATCTTTACTTCTGAGATATTCTGACTCTCCAAGATGCTATTTTTATACACAATCATGTTACTGACCAGTTGCCAATTAACCTAATTAGTTGCAAAATGTTCTCCCACCTCTTCCTTGTTAGTACCACTTACTTTGCCAGCTTTTTGCTGCCCTGTCCCAACTTTTTTGAGACGTGTTGCTGCATCAATTTCAAAATTACCTTTTTTTTAAATGGTACATTCTCTCAGTTTAAACATTTTGGTTTATCAGACTTGCAGATCATTGCTTTCTGGTTTTATGTAGATTTTACAAAGCTTCCCAACTATTTTGGAATGGGGTTGTAGTTAGCATACCAAATGTATGCTGCCATGGGTGTACACCATGTAAGAACAAAATACCAAAAGATAAGTATTACAATTTTTGTTTTTAATTTAATACACTAATGTCCTATTTACAATGAAACTTTTATGTGAGCCTGCTTTGCAATATTAGAAATTATGTTTCCCTTATTATCTTCAACACTGACGTTATATGCAGTTTAGTAGTGTAAAAAATATATTTTGTGCATACAATTGTTATTTTAAAGTGAAACTTTGACAAGATTATGGACGTTTGTATTGACATATTCCTAAGAAGCAGTAAATAAGCTTTAAAGCCCAACTGAAGCTTTCCTTAAAAGTAAACACATTTGGTGCAGCAAATTGTAAATGTGGAAGCTCTTACTTTTGTTTTATTGGCACTGGAACTGCCTCAGCATTAAATCAGTCTAATTCCCCCACATGAGACTGCTTCTCTTGTGTGCAAGCAGTGGCCTCTCTGCAGCAGTCTGATAAGCCTCCAACTGAATCACAGCTAGCTATGCAGTTGGAAGAAAACAAGAACTTTGCTGATTGGATATCTCTTGCTGTTACTCAACATGCTGGCAGGGCAGAACGCAGTAGAAAGGACACTGCTTCAGCACAATTTATTGCTCAGGGTTGACCTTCTGATAGTGACATCGGTGGGCCCTGCCTGCACAATGAAAATCATCAGGGCCTATTATATATTTCACACCAGAAGCGCATTTGGAAGGGTGGTAATTGAGAGCAATTGGAAGACCGCGACAAAGCATTGTCATCCTTTAACAAGAAGTGCCTGAACAAGGGCTTTCATGGCTCAGTTACCAGGAATTTTAATTAAACTGGGCTTACTACTTTAAACTTAACAATCCATGAGCCTCATACCTCAAAAAGAGACAGTATGTAAATATATGTATATTTTTATATCTGTGTAAATATAGGTTCTAGATATATATATTTTGGTTAAAAAGAAAGTAACTTACGCTTGATATTTTTCTCAGTTTGTCTGTGTACTGTGCAGAAAAATAAACACGTGTGAATCCTCTCTGTGTCTGTTATTGTAATGTTAAGAAAAGTCTTTCAAAATGCAACCAACAGATCATGGTAAGAAAAGCAAATAGAAACAAAGTGTCCTACACAAAAATAATGTAGTGTGTTCTTAGGCCTGGTTCACACCGAGGCGTTGTCGAGCAGTTGAAAAAGTGCTTTTAAACTCTCAACACAAGAAATCCCATGATTTTCAATGGCCTCTGTTCACACCTGAGCAGGAAAATGCCAAATGCCCAAAAAGGTACGTGAGCTTCTTTGGGCAGTTAACTGCGTGTTTTTACGTCATATACTTCTATGGAAACACACGAAAACACGCAGCACATTTTTTGTATGCGCGTACAACCGCGCACAACGTGGAACTAACCACATGCTGAACATGTGCATACAAAAGCGCAAAACCGATGCCTAATGGGTCTGGTATGAATTTTTAGGAAAACCCCACACTTTTTTTTGGGGGGGGGGGTGGGCAGTTTTTTACACCACAGCT
>NW_017306345.1:1173891-1178074 GCF_000935625.1 Nanorana parkeri | reverse complement strand
TATGAATTTTTAGGAAAACCCCCCACTTTTTTTTGGGGGGGGGGGGTGGACATTGTCGAACACCTCTCAGCTCATTTCCGCAAAATTTGCATTACTTAGAATTGTATATTTTTTTTCATTCGGGTGCATCTTAATCTCTCACGTTTCAATGCCTGGTCGATCTTCTCTTCGCAGTTCAGGGACTTCTAGCTAGGGATGCACTGAAATTGTCAGGAGGCCAAGCGGTGCGAGGGAGGAGAGCGCTGTGACCGGTCGGCGTCTCTCTCCTCTCAGCCTCCTGTGACAGATTAGGAGAGCGGTGGTGTGTGGGCTGAGACAGCTGTCATTGCTGTCACAAGAAGCTGAGCTCTCCTCCTGCTAAGCCTCCAGTGAAAGATTAGGAGAGCGGCGGTGTGGGGGCGGAGGCAGCTATCAGCTGTCACTGGAGGCTGGGCTGGCAGTGCAGGGGAGGAGCCAGCTGTCATAGGTGTTTACCTGCATGCTATCTGTCACAGTCATCAACGATTGAATATTGTTGTAAAAGAATGTTATCAGTTTGTGGCCCTCCCATTTGGCTTTGTGTCCACTCCTCATGTGGATCTGCCACTGATGGCTTGGTGCCAGATACCACAGCATACCTTCAGAGGTGTAGTGAACTCCATGCCTTGATGGGTCAGGGCTTTTTTGGCAGCAAAATGGGAACTATTCAATATTAGGTGGGTGGTCATAACATATACATTGTTGTTCATAATATGAACTTTCCTAGTCACAAACAATTATATACATATATTTATATACATTTATTTTTGTTATTTTATTTCTTAGTCCTGATGAAGGGGGATTTGTTGAAGCCTGAAGTACATTGGCTGTCTTTTTATGAACCATTTATATAACTGCTCTACAGTCATTAAAGTTTTGCCGGACCTTTCATACTTTTGTGGCACTCTTACTCATTTGCACATTTTTCTCTGCTTTTTGTTATCTGTATAGTTAGAATCATACTTTTTGTTTATTTTGTTGCTAATTATGGAAAGATCAGTAGCCACCTTTTAGGAGTCAAAAGGTAACTGTGCTTCCCACCATCATACCCTATGCACTCCTCTTCTGCACTTATTGCCCACTGTCATATCCTCCACACCCTCTCTGGCACATACTGATCAACTTACGGTAGCGCTGGATCAGACCTGCTCAACATTTAGGGGGAAATTTTGACTATTTCTCTTTACAAAACTGCATCAGCTCAGACACATTTGTAGATGTCTGGTCTGAATGGCTCTATTGAGGTCATTCCACAGCATCTCTATCGAGTTAATGTCTGGGCCACTCCAAAAGGCGCATTTTATTTTTCTGAAGTCAGTCTGTGGTGGATTTACTTTGATGCTTAGGGTCATTGTTCCAACTTCTACTTAGCTTCAGATGGCGGACAGCCACCCTCACATTATACTGTAGAATATATTGGTAATCTTGAAAATTAATTTTCCCCTTTGATGATACCAAGTGGTCTAGGCCCTGAGGCAGCGAAGCAAGCCAAAATCATGATGTTGCACCACACTTCACCATTGGGGTGATGATTTAATGTGCCCTTTTTGCGCCATACATAGTACATAGTACTGAGTATTCTTCCAAAACAATTCAACTTATATTTCATTAGTCCACAAAACATTTTCCTAAAAGCGTTGCGGTTTGCCTAGGTGCTCTTTGGCAAACTCCAGGTGTGTAGCAATTTTTTGTAAATTTTTTTACAGAGCAGCTGCTTTTTCCGTGGTGTTGTGCCATGTTTGTATGTACCATAGACATTTGCCAGTTCCAGTGATGTTTTCAAGCCTTTAGCTGTTACTCATGGGTTCTTCTTTACTTTAATGAGGATTCTGCGTTGTGCCTTGGGAGTCATCTTGGCTGGGCGCCCAGTTCTAGTAAGAGTAGCCACAGTACTAAACTGTCTCCATTTATAGACAATTTGTCTAACTGTCGACTGAAGGATACCTAAACACTTTGAGATTGCTTTGTATCCCTTTCCAGCCATATGCAGATCATCTTCCAGCCATATGCAGATCAACTAAGTATATGTCTTCAGAGAGCTCCTGTTAAGGAGGCATGGTTCACATCAGTTGATGCTTCTTAGGAACAGCAATCTTAAAATGTTTGAGTGTCTTATCAATCAAAGTAGCTCTAAACCACACCAAACTAATTTCATTAATTTTTAAGGCAGCGGAGGAAGAGGCCGGGCCCCAGCAGTGCTGGTCCGTCTGCGGCAGAGGCCGGGACCCAGCAGCGTCGGTCTGGTAGCAGGAGAGGCCAGGCCTCAGCAGTTGCAGGCAAGGAGCTGCATGTGCAGGGAAAGGAACCCTAACCAGCCCACCTGAGACCCTATAAAGCCCACCATAGAGAGTCTCAGATGGGCTATGCAGGCTCTATGGTGGGCTCTGCAGGGTCACTCTCAAGTGGGCTGTGCGGGGTCTCAGGTTGGCTCTGCAGCATCTCAGGTGGGGCCTGCAGGACATTAGGTGGGTCCGAAGTCCAGTGCGTTCCTGAGTCCAGTGCATTTAAAAGTCCTGAGTCCAGTGCGTTCCTAATTCCTGAGACCACTGTGTTACTAAGTCCTGAGTCTAATTCATATACTGTTCTGCATTGCTGTATAATGTATTGCTGGGCTTTGTAGTCCTCCTACAGCCGATGCCATTCTGCATTAGAGTGTAAGCTCCTCTGTACAGAAACTAATGTGACTGGCTCAGTGTTCAATGTACAGCCCTGTGGTATATGTCAGAGCTATAATGTATAATAATAGTGTGGGACTGTGGGGGGACCACAAGTACCAACATGCCATTAGCTGGGGGGGCCTAGCCATGTAGGCTGTATGGGGCCCTATGATTTCTAATGGTGGCCCTGAATGCAACAGAAAAAAAAGCCACACAAAATGTATTCAAGTGAACTTTATTGCACATTTATATTTTAATTGTTGATTTTTTAAACTGAGTTTTCTTTAAGCCTGCATAATATTTTACTTTCTTATTTAATAAAATCTGTTCGACCAGGTAACCATCATGTCATGGAGAGGACAAACCTGCATTACAGTACATCACAACACACTGTAACACAGTACCATGTGTTGTGGTGTGCTGTGTTACAAAAATAGTGCATGCACTTTTTTTGAAACATTAGGAAGCCCTTTCAAATAAACGGGCTGTTTTAATACAATGCACATTGATGCATGTTAATGCACCACAACAGTGGAAATCCAGCGTTAGAGAGAAGGAAGTGACTTTAATTTAAAGCAAAAGACGCTACAGTTTTAAAAAAGAAAAAAAATAACTACGACATGCACACACACTCTGTAAGTTAATAAAAATAACCTTTGCATTTGAGTCTGCAGTCTGCTTTTTAAACAAAATGATTTCTTCTCTTTGCATCTGCGGCAATCATATTCAGTTTATAAGCATTTTTTTTCAAAATCGTATTCCATTTCTCTTGTACAAAGTTTGAGGTCAATTTCTATGCAGTTTGTTGAATAGAACATCAGTCTACTGAGGATTTCATCATTGGTATGATGGAGTACAGTGTTACTTATTGCACTACTGACAATGGTCATGGAAATAAAGTCAGACACCTCACTTGGAACTTATCTTGAGAGTTAAAAAAAAATGCACTGGCATGGCCTTTCTCAATACTGAAAATGAAACTGGGCAAAATAAAAATACATATTGGATGCAGTCTGTCACTTTTCTCTCCCGTTCATTGAAGGACACAGGGAACAGATCGGAGATCATGTACTGTAGGGTAATATCGCCACCTGCAGGAGAAGGACGCTAGGCACAAAAAAACTAAAGACCAATTACAGCCTAGGGGCGGCCCCTGCCGGTGGCCAAACCCCCCACCTACTGAGAAGTCTCCAGTTTTTTGCCTAGCGTCAGGAGTAAGGAGCTAAGAATTTTCCTCGGTATTCTTACCTGCTTCTTCCTGATTTTTTTCAGAGGATTCTTCTTGCAAGTGTTGTCCGGGTGACAGGCTGGATGTCTTGGATCCTTGGAGTCTCCCCTGGATAACCAGCGAGCGTATGCAGACCCGCTACGGTGGGTCGGCTACGACGGCCCCGCTCCGGCGGGGTGGCCTGTGGGTTCGTCCCAGGGGGGTGCATATGACTGGGGGTCTCGGCCGTCCAGTCACAGCACTTCCCTCAGGCTGCTGGCGCCGCGACTGCGGTCGGGGG
>NW_017306345.1:1145088-1171561 GCF_000935625.1 Nanorana parkeri | reverse complement strand
CCCACCCCTCTTTTTTGGTACTGCTCTGTGACGTCCCTACAGTACATGATCTCCGATCTGTTCCCTGTGTCCTTCAATGAACGGGAGAGAAAATAGGATTTTGGTACTCACCGTAAAATCCTTTTCTCTCCGTTCATTGAAGGACACAGGGCCCGCCCCTCTATGTGGGTGTGTACTCCTTTACTGCTTGTTACTAAACTGGAGACTTCTCAGTAGGTGGGGGGTTTGGCCACCGGCAGGGGCCGCCCCTAGGCTGTAATTGGTCTTTAGTTTTTTTGTGCCTAGCGTCCTTCTCCTGCAGGTGGCGATATTACCCTACAGTACATGATCTCCGATCTGTTCCCTGTGTCCTTCAATGAACGGAGAGAAAAGGATTTTACGGTGAGTACCAAAATCCTATTTTATTACAATAGCGATGTTTGTTTTTCTAAATTCCAATTGTAGTATAGTTTTATTACCTATTGATCCTGTTAATAGAAATATTTTTTTACTTCCTTTAACAGGGTGTTGTATCTGCAGTCAAATTACATAGTAGTGTTCTCACCCCATGGGCAAGGTCGTTTTTGATAGGCTTTATTTGTTTGTTGCTTAAGTTCGATTTCAGCAGCTACAGCAAGTTTTTTTTTCTTTAAGGAAAACATTGAAACCATATGAATAAAAGCTGATCATTGTAAGCACCCCTGTCAGTGACGAATTACATTGGTTTGGTCCAACGTCTCTAAGTGACACTATTGTCAGACAGATTGATTTTCTAAAAGAAGTAGAAAAATAATGTATCGATTTGCAAGACCAATTGCTGATGACACTATGGGAAACTATGCTGCTGAATACAGGGGCAATCAGTATCACATAATCATACAATGATCCTTTCACTGACAGCTACAAGATGCTACTCCATAGGGTGCCATTTGTTTCACCTGTTTAGCGATCAATTGATACTACTAGGAATTCATTGCTAGATGTTTAACATCAGGTATAGGTTACTATAAATCTTCTGTGTAGCGCCAGCCTCATGTTGTGAGTGCCCACAAGTGATTAAACCAATAGTAGAGAGGTTAAAATTGCTTGTAAACTCTTTGCAAAATATCTTAATTTTAAACATCCACATCCAATTGTTTTATCATTGCCCTTCACTTTTTATTATAAATGGGAGCCTTTATTAATATTACTGAGATGAAGATCAAATGTTTGGGACTATTTAATTCAAAAAGCCAGAAAGTCAGAAAATTCCAAAGGATTCTACAACTTTTTCTCACAAAAGTACACAGATGATCTGGAGGAGATTTTTTTATTGTTTTGCTTTAAACTGTGTGATTGTAAAATGCTTTAGCATGATTTAGACTTCACTCAGATCGATATAGCAAATCCAATGCGGTTATTACGTCTGTCGAATTCAGTGTAATACTGTCCTATGAATGTTGCTCCAAAAATCCACATAGGTCCAGTTGGAGGGGGAATGTCCAAACCCATAAATGCAACGTAGCACACTTCCTCCCCAAAATGTGATTGCTGAAAGGAAAAAAGAAGATAAAGGTTCACCAAACACTTATCCACTTGAGCATCTGCACCTGTAATAAGCTCCAGAACCATTGTTACATTTCAGCTGCAGGTTTATTGATTAATCTCTGACAAAATGAATGACATGAAAAAAGTTTGCAGTGTGAAAAAGAAAGCTAAAAAATAATGGCTATGGGGAGAAGAGGAGGAAGACATTATACTTAGCTAATTATGGTTTACTTTAGAAAATTACATAAAGCCACAAAACATAACATATCGGCAAAAAATGGCACTTTTGGGAAAGTGCCGAAAGTGCCATCTATCGGCTGAAATTGCAGTGCATGCCTGGTTTCTCTCCTCTCCACTGGGCGCTGCTCTGTGTCCCCTCTGACATAGCGGAGCGTCCAGCGGGGTGGAGAAAAACTATGACAGAAGGCCAGGCGATGTGGGAGAGCGATGTGAGCGGCCGGCTTGAATGGGCCCTGAAACAAACTTTTAGTGATAGGTGTCTCTGTCTAGTGGTTATGAAAAGTGATGAGTGAACTTGGATTTGGTTTGCAGGTACTTTCAACAAATACGGCAAAGAGTTTGCCAGTTTTGGACTTTAATATGAACCCTATTGAAGCCAATGAAGGTAAATCTTGAAAATCAATTCCTAATGGATTGTCAAACAAAGGGCATAGGGAGCTGGCCGCTGCCCCAGGGGACATTTACCAAGGCCAAACTATTTTCTAAAAATACAGTTCTGCAGAGAGATGGCCCCCATTTTATGCAAGTTTGAGGGCAACATGACATAAGCACCATTTAAAAAAAAAAAAAAATTCTACAGAGATGGCTTTATGCATGATGACAACAGGTGATTGCCTAATTTTATTAGCGGCAATGCCATTAGGTGGATTGAAGATGTACTACTTTGGTGCATATGACACTGTGGCATTTCACTAATGCAACTTAAAAGGTGAAACTAATATATGAGATAGACTCATTACATGCAAAGCAAGATAGTTCAAGCCGTGATTTGTCATAATTGTGATGATTATGGCTTACAGCTCATGAAAACCCCAAGAACCCCAAATCCACAATCTCAGAAAATGAGAATATTACATGCAATCAATAAAACAAGGATTGTACATAGAACAATATCGGACCTCTGAAAAGTACAAGCATGCATATGTACTCAGTACTTGGTTTGGGCCCCTTTTGCAGCAATTACTTTTGCACGATATTCTAATTATTCGAGTTTCACCTGTATGCTGCTGACCCCAAAAAGAAAAAAAAAAACTTAGAAAAAGAAAAAAAATTATGTATTCCTGCAAAAACAAACCTTAACTCCAAACACTAACCCATGAAACAACAGAACCCAAATCCAATTTATTTTTTTAGATTTTTGTTGATGTAACAAAATTTAAAAAAAATATCCCCAAAAAAGGTGGGACCAGCAGTAGCTAAACAGCAACAGGACTTGGTTGCTGACACAGACAAAAAAAAAGTATTCCTAAAAAGGATTGTTGGGTCTAGTCACTGAATGCGCACAGTCCCACCAGAATGCAATTCAAAGTAATGGAGCACTGAGGTGAATAAAGGGTGATACACTGCAATTCTCTCACTAACTGCTCTCACTAAGGCTGGGTTCACACCTAGGCGGATTGAATATGCATGTTTTTCGCGCGTTTTTTTAACCGCGATTCGTGGGGAAAAAACGCGCGAAAAACGCGCGTTTCCGAGGGATACTTGGCTGTATCCCAATAGAACCGCCCGACCACAACGCCCCAAAGAAGTACATGTACTTCTTTGGGCGTAGGGCGGTTTCCCGCATGGGAACCATGCACATTGAAAATAATGGCATTTCCCTGTTTGAGCGTTTTTCCGCGAGTACGAAAGCGCAGAAAAACGCCTAGGTGTGAACCCAGCCTAACTCCAGCACACACTGACAAACTGATGCTGGGAGATCTGACATTTATAGAGAGGGAGCTGGCACATTTTTAAAACCCTATTATTGACCATAATTTTTCACCACACCAGAGTTCACAGGTCAGCCAAAGCATTATGAGGTTAGCCTTTGGTGCCTGGAAAACACAAATCGCATCCATAAATCATACTGCAATAATACAAAAAAAATCAGTTAGGAAGTCAAAAATATATTTGTGGTTTTAGCATCAACTTAAAAACTGACATTATAAGTAGATATGAAAGTATTACACATCATTCACATACCCTTAAGACGTATGTTGAACCTTTCAGTGGGTATTCCTGATCTCCAATATGAAAGGAGATGTCAGGAAGCTGAGAAATTTTATCACAATCTACTACATACTGAGAAAGAGAAAGAGACATGTAATAATGTCAGTAAAACAAAACAAGAATAGAAACCCCAAAATACCTAAATTACTGCACCTATTAACTGTAATAAAATGCCACATATAAGATTCCTTTTTTATTTATTTAATGATGGGAAAAAATTAAATGTTAGAAAATATATTAATAGTTTCTGCTATGTGCAGATGTATTTCAAGTGACACTATACTCAGAAGCTAAATCTTAAAAATACATTCATGCACCGTAACTAACTTATTTGTGTATCACTCAGCTGTAGATCCTCCAATTGGTGCTGACACTGTCCTTCCTTCGGGAGGGTGGCTACTTTTCTTCCCCATGGTCCCTGTGTGTGTGTTGTAAAATAGCCACCGCTCCAAGCTCACTCCTGTGATAGACTACAATCTCAATACAAATTAGTAAACTAAACCTTCGATTAGTTGCTGTATTTCTTTAAGGGGGATGAACAGCAAAAGGTAAGGCTGGGTTCACACCTAGGCGTATTGAATATGCGCGTTTTTCGCGCGGTTTTACCGCGATTCACGGTTAAAAAAAAAAAACACGCGACAAACGCGCGTTTCCGTGGGCTACTTGGCTGTATCCCAATGGAAACGCGAGACCAAAACGCCCCAAAGAAGTACATGTACTTCTTTGGGGCGTAGGCCGTTTTGTATCGCATTCGGACGGGCGGAAATACGGCAAGGTGTGAACCAGACCCATTGAATACAATGGGATTTAGATTTTTGAGCGTTTTGTAGAGCGTTCGCCGAGCGTTGAACGCGCTAAAAAACGTTCAGGTGTGAACCAGCCCTAAATATCTTAAAGTGGAACTTGCACCACTACATTCATGTCTGCTGTTAATATAGTTTAGATTGAGCTTTTAAATATGGTCTAGGTATGTTATAAAAAGTGTTGAGTTTATCTGTGTTTGTCAAATATTGAAGTTATGTAGGGTGCCCTGCAGACTCCTTCTCTGTAGCACTGAAGAATGAAGACTTGAAAGGCAGGTGATGTCACTCAGACTTCATAAATTATTTATTTTCCATCAGAAGTTATTTTCTCCACTACACAAGATCTTTCTGTGTGGACTTAAAGGGTTATTAAACCCTCATTGCTTTTTGCATGTATCTACTGCCGGCAAGTAGTAGATAAATGCAAAATGGTTTAAAAAAAAAAAACTTTCTCAAAGGGTTAATACTTACCCTCCACCGCACACTCCCGTCCCAACATCTGAAAATTTCTCGGGCGGCCGCAAAGACTCTTGGGGTGCATGCGCACTTCAGATGTTCGGCCGGGAGACGAGGAGAGACATAAGGTAAGTCTATGTAGCAGTGTGCACCCACACAGACTCCGTGGGACATCAGAGGAGAGGAGGACAGATGAGTCAGCGCTGGATCAGAGACCCACACCAGCGCTGGAGGAACAGCTAAACACTACAGGAAAGAAGAAGATGATCGGATTAAGAGGCATCATTTAAGGTGAGTTCTTACATTAGCAGTTAGCTATAGAGGAATACAACAAATCCCAGCAATACATTTATACAGCAAGAGGGGGGGGGGGGGGGGGGGGGGGGGACTTTTGCCCTTAAAGGAGAACTCTGGGGTAAGTGTTTTTCCCCATAGTTCTCCTAAGAGTCACGGGAGGACATAAAATAGCATCCTTCCGTGACCCAAAGCTCAGTATACCGTGAGCTACAGCTCGTGGTATACTAAAACCGCCGCAGCCGGGATGAATCCCGACATTACCATCGAGATCCACCCAGCTGCGTGATTGATAGCTGGCTCTGCCTATCTAGAGGCAGAGCCAGCTGTACCTGCCCCCTCCCCCAAGTGACAGTCACGGCTCTCTGCAGGGAGATGATCGGAAAGTGAGCGAGCGACGGTATACGTTCACTCACTTCCCGATGTATTGAGCTGACGTGTGACAGTTTCATTGTCACACGTTGGCTCGAATTATGAGGTTGAGTGAAAAGCACTCACCTCATAGTTCTCCTCTAATGTCACTTAGCTCCAGCTGTCCAAAGACATTGGGCTTCTGATCGTGTCCACCTGAAAAACTGACAGGCAGGCGTGCCTGATTCAAAAGCCTGTATAAAAGGGCTCTTAGCAAGAAGGCCTCGGACAAGAATCCAGTCTCAGAGTGTGTCCTCCCAACATGCCTTAAAGGAGAACTATGCGATGAGTGATTTCCACTCACCTCATAATTCTAGCCGACCTATGACTCAGTAGATTGGGAGGTGAGCGAACAGATACCGGCGTTCGCTCACCTCTCGATCCTGCCACCGCTCCAAGCTTGCTCCCGTAATGGACTTCTACTAATTTGTATTGAGATTTTAGTCCATTACGCGAGCTTGGAGGCTACTTTACAACACACACAGGGACCATGGGGAACAAAAGTAGCCACCCTCCAGAAGGAAGGACAGTGTCAGCATGAATTCAGAGATGATTTGAGGATCTACACCTTATTGATGAACAAATAAGATACATTTTTGTTAATAGTGAGGGTACTTGAATGTATTTTTAAGGCTTAACTCCTGAGTTTAGTGTCACTGTAAAGGAACTCTAGACCAAACATGGATGAAATAGTCCAAATTACTTATTCATTGTTGGTAAATAGAACATATAAAAACATCCAACGCGTTTCGGGGACAAAACCACTCCCCCTCCTTCATCAGGACTCGACACAGAATAAACTTAGAAAATAGTAACTCCACAGATCTAAATTAGAACAGGTATTAAAGAAGAATTCCAAGCAGGCAGAACTTAACCCTATCAGTGGGGCTACCCCTGCACTGCAAGGGTTAAGTGCTCATTTTGGTCTAGGGTGTAAAATAAAAAAACATATACTCACCCGAACCTCGGTCCTGTGGCAGTGACTTCCCAGCTCTCTACCCCCCTGCTCCGGCTGTGGTATGTCCCACAGCTTCCTCACATACAGTATAATACAAGCCAATGGACTTGTATAACACATAATGATGCCAGCGGGGCTTAGACCGATCTTTAAATAAAGGCTAGGTACGTTGTATACAGTATTAATGCTAGTAGTACTTTAAATGTGAAGAAAAAAAATGCTGTATGGTAAAATAGCTGAAACCAATTTGTATAGCAGGTTAATACTGATTACCTCTCCTTCAGGCAGCTGTGTGGCTCCAATTGCTTTCATAAGGACAGACACAGAACTAGCTGGCCCAGTAATGTAAGCTGCTCCTGTATCTACAGCTACTGTGCACTCTTCTTTGCAGAGCAGAAACTCTGTACCGGCTGAAACTCTGTTGACATAAAAGCATACACAAGTTCTCAATCATTTTGAACATGGCCTAAATAAAAGCACCCGTTTGCAGTAAAACTGAGACATTATACTAATGAACTTGTTAATTCTCTGATTATTTTTCGTTATGGCTTTTTAGACCACTTTTTGTCTTTTTGTCTAATTTTCATGACCTCATTTGTTTGCTTTGTCTCTTATATAGGGAAATGCAGTCTGGGGAGATAGGTGAAGCAGAGCCTCACCTGCCATTATGGAAGAAAAAGCTGTCAGCTTCAATTCTGAAGCTGACAGCTTTATCTCCATTCAGATCAGCTTCTATCAGGTTACACAGTGAGGAAAGCCTCCCTGCTGTGTAACCTGTCATGGATGGAGCGCCACCTGTTAATTACAAGCGACGCAATACATCTGTATTGCTCTATGCTTCCCCACTGCTGTGTGTAACCTAACACAGTCAGAGGTCAGAGCTACAACAAGCCTCTGACTTGGAGTCAAAGGCTTGGGATGTGTGGATGGTTTGGACCAATGGCAAAGCGCGATTGGTCAAAGTCATCCAATTAAAAAAAAGAAGAAAGAAAAAAAAAAACACTGACGCCATCCTCCTCCCTGTCTTCTCCCTCCCTCTTTGTACACCTTCCATGCAGAGTGGTTTCCCCTCCCACCTCACAGGCTCAGAGTCACAGATACTGCTCTGGGAAGTGCCTCACCTGCCATTGACCTCGCCACACATCCCTGATGTGTACCACCTCAATACCTTTTAAATCTAAGGTCATGGCTCAGTACACCACACAGAGAAAATTATGTTTGTTTTCCCATATACTGTATATTGTAGACATGTGCGATTTGTTTTATCCCGAATCAAAATTCTTGCGAATTTTCCAAAATTTGGACATTCGGACACATGCGAATTTCTGAATCCCAATGCACCCAAATGTGTCCGAATCTGAATTTTCATTTCCGAAATGTCTGATCCCGTCCGAATTTTGTTTAAAACCGAAATTGAATCGGACATGTGACTTTTCTGGCCAATCAGATGTGTTTGTTGGTTTAACCTCTTGCCGTCCGCCCGTAAGAAAAAACGGACGGACGGCACTGCAGCATTTGCGGGTTCCCGTCTCCAGACGGCAATTTTTTTCTGCTCGCGCACGCCCCCTAGCGGGCACGCACGGGCAGAAAAGACCCGACCATTGCACACACCCGTTACCGGGTGTTTCACATATAGGCGATTAGCGGCTCCATAGCCCGCCGATCGTCTATATGTGCTCGTTCGCGGCCGCCGGCGCCGGTTTCCCCCCCCCTGACCCCTCACCTTGAATCCCGGGATCCGCTGCCCCGTCTGCGGCCCGGGATCGGCTCGGAGGGCGTCAGGAGGAGGAGGACGGGACATCAGCTCCTTGCTGATCTCCCTCCGGGCTGTGAATGCAGAAGTGATGTGTATTACATCACTTCCGCATTCACCTGTCAGTCATCTGGCTGCTATAGCCAGAGAGAAGAAGCTGATGAAGCAGATCTCTGCTTCATCAGCTTCTTTTGGGGTCCACAGGTGACATTAGGGGTCCTAGAGACCCCTAATGTCTCCATAAAGAGGACCTGTCAGTGTGCCTTTGCTATTATATAGGGGGATTGTTATCCCCCTATATAATAGCAATAACAATAAGTGCAAAAAAATAAATATAAATAAAAAAAAATAAAAGTAACACATAAAAAAGTAAAATAAAATAAAAGTCACATATAAAAAAAGGGGAAAAAACCCCCCCAAAATGTTTAACTCCCCCACCCCCACGTTTACGCGCCTATAAACGTAAATACGCGTCCGGTGCCCCAGCGCGCAAAAATTACAATTGCGCTACACATGTTACATATCGCCGCGAACGTCGCAGTGAGAGCAATCATTTTAGGGCCATCAATCACTGATAACACTAAACTGATGAGCGGTAACAGCTTTTAAAGCGTCGCCTATGGCCAATTTTGGGTATTATCGTTTTTTGAGGTTTCGCGCGCGCACGCAATTTTAAGGCTTGACATGTTTAGTGTCTTTTTACCCGACGTGACCCCATCTTTTATATTTTACCAAAAAATTGGGTAATAATAAATGTTTTATCATTTAATATAGGGGAAACTGTTTTTTTTTTTTAAATTTCGGTAATTTTTCCTTAATATAGTAAAAAAATAAAACCCCCAGTGGTGAATAAATACCACCAAAAGAAAGCTCTATCTGTCCCCAAAAAAGGGTATAAAATTCATTTCAGTACAGCGCTGCATGACGGAATAAATGTCAGTCAAAGTACCGCAGCGCTGAATACTGAAAAATGGCCTGGATGGGAAGGGGGTTTAACACCGCGGATGTAAACTGGTTAATGCATCCAAATAGGTCTGAGTCCGAATTCTGGGAGACTCAGTTTTAGTTTTATGTACATATGGCTCCCAATGTTGCCACAACGAATATTCGTTCATACTACAGAATACTCATTAAATATACATAATACTAAAAATTATGCTCCACGACCCAAATGGAGTCTGAATTTCCAAATAGCATTTGGGAGCTCCCAAATGTAATTTGGGTCTGGAAGCCAAGTATCTGTGGAAATCTGGATTTGAGGGATCCAGCATGGAGGTCTCTGGTGCCCAGAGGGCCATGGGCAGCACATAGAGCCAGCAAGCATGATTGCGTCAAAGCCATATAAGACCTAATAACTGAGTTCAATTGAGTTAGCAATTTGAGATAATGGGACAACTGGGAGTATTCCAGCCAGGCTGTATGGCAGTTATGGCACAATGGAAGCAACTGTGATAATGGTGGAAGATTCCATATTTGCATGATTTGATAATTGCGGTATTTTCCGATTTATGCCATTTGAGGAAGTAGGGGTGATGCATAGCTGGAGGAAACACAGGACTTCCAAACCAGGTATTCATATGATTAGGATAAGACAAAAGGAAACCCCAAGATAAATACATGTTTCCGAATATGTAAAGCAGATTGTACCATAAGTGGTAGGGTAGGTTTGATTAGGTGAGAGGCTGAGGGTATCCCCTAGGGTTTAATTATAACATTGTCCTCCAGAGTTTAGTGTTTTTGTTGTGGAAGCAATCTATGACTTTAATGAGAAAAGTGACATATAAAAGAAGGTTGTTGGCATGTAAGGACAACTTGTAAAAGTGGTCCATAACCTGGATCACATAGATATTTGTATTGTTACATATTGCAACAGGTCAGTGCTCCATAGTGAGAATTAGAACAGCAGGGACAGAGGGCATCCCTGTCAGAGGTTATTATGTATCTTAATGGGGTATGATAGAATTCCATTTATCTACATTTTAGCAGAAGGATAATGGTAGTGTGCCATGATCTTTTGGAGGAGGTTGGGACCTAGGCCAATCTGAGATAGGGTCGATTGGTAAATTTAATCAATGATGTTGTTTTAAGAGTATTGTTTCAAGCTTCGTTACCAGATGTAAAGCCCACTTGAACTGGGTGAATAAAAATGGGGATAAAAAGTTTAATCCTTGGAGCAATACATTTTGAATAGAGAAGAATATCGATATTTGTTAGAGATATGTGGAGATTTGGGTTGGGCTCTATGTCACGTTCGACTAGAACACTGCTAGTTTGTGTGTTTGCCGAACACACGAACTATAAGGGCGTTCGACGGTCTGTTCGACCACTGAACACCCCACAGGGCAATGCACCTTGTAAAGCCCTAATTAGCTAGAGGCTTGCACGTGACCCATTATTTCTATTTATTTTTTATTTAGTTGAGTCATCGTCGTGGACAACGCTGGACGTTGTGATTGGATTACACCGGTGGATCAATTTTTGGGGTTTTTAATAAAAATTAAAAGACTTGTCAAAAACATGTTATATTAAAGGGGTACCCTGGTGTGAATAAGCCCCCCCCCGACCGAAGACCCCAACAACCAACGCCTCGGGGGCTTGTGGGGAAGAGGCCCTTGTCCACATCGGCAAGGGGACAAGGTGCTTTTTCAGGGGCGACCCTGGAAAAGCACCCTCCCAGTGCCGAAGGCATGTGGCCTGGTATGGGAGGGAGGGGGCGTTCACTCACCCCTCCCCCCTTTCCGGCCCTACCTTTGTGGTCCCTCTCTGGGGTTTTAAAGTTTATCAAAATAAATAAGTCCAGAGAATAGGGGCCATGGTTTGTAAACTAATTTTGTTGTGTTTTGGGGGGTGGTTATTTTATATACATATAACTGTATCCCTCATCCTATAATTCAAAAGTTATCACTAAAGATTTTACCCACCCCTTCATTTGGATCTGCCAAAATCCTTGCTTCTTCAGACTGAAGTAATGGAATGTACCAGAGTAGTACGAGGGATCTGAGCCACCAAAGAAAATCTGTCCTCCAGGGCTTGACTCAGCATCTCTGATTGTAAAGAAAAATATACATTTCAGTTTGGTGTAAATGCTAAACAATTGAATAATCAGTTGTTGTTTTTTGTTTGTTTTGTTTTTTACATGTTTTAGGCTTTCCAGAGGTTTAAGAGCATTATTAAAGGGTATTGTGTTTTTTACAAAGTGTATGTGCCAGACATATAAAGAGAGAAAGAACCCATTACACCGTTTTAATCATGTTCAACATATTATGCCTGCAATAAAAGTTATTCTATTACAAAAAAAACTTTTTTCATAATATCAGTAAGATAACTAGACAAATGTGAAGAGTTCCTGCCTTTACTGTACTTCCTGGAAAACATTAAAATGTAACAGATGTTAGTTAGTACATTAGATGACTTTGCATTAACCTAATGCTGAACTTCAGTCTTACCCCCCTCCCCACCACTAACACACACTTGTAGCAAGTCCTCTCCTGTGTAGAAACTGATTACTTTCAATGGTCTGCAAACTTGCAACTCCATGATATAACCATTTAAAGCTGTGGCAGCTATCTTAAGCCTGCCTTCTTTTTCTGTCTGAATGACTTGAATCATCATCAGTCCTCTCTCCTCCTGATCCATAGTGTTGTTGGCCAACCTCTTACAGTTATTAGTTTCCTGTGATCAATAATTTTTGCTGTTAGTCAGGTGTGAACATGTTCTTTAGGGCCAGTGTATGTGCCTATACTTTTCTTTCCGAACATTATAAGAAAGAACACATCCCTGGCATCTCTTTGGACCTGGGTGTTTCAGACTTTATGCAGATTAGTTGCTTGATTACACTTAATTTTGATCGATCAAAGAAATTAACGATTGATCGACGGCACACCAGACAATATCTCACGGCACACTAGTGTGCCGCAGCACAGTGGTTGAAAAACGCTGCTTTATAAGAAGCAAGGTGCTGTGACATTTACAGGAGTTTGCTGGCCATTCCTACTTGATGTAGCAAAGGCTTGTAGACAAACACAGTGTCAGGAAAAGCAAGCACACAGTCATGCCCAAATATCTGAATGTCCCCTGGGGAGGTTAAGGTCGAGGTTTCACGCATGGATTTGGCTTGCGGCGTGTAACTCTGAGCGTAGGAATGCGTTGACTAATGTACACATGAGCGAGAATGAGGGTGCACTTGGCGCCTAGAGGCCTATTTAGACCTGAGGAGAGTTGCTGACTGATGGTCAGCTCCTGCCTCCTGTGACCTGACCTGCATGTTTCCTCCCTGTGCTTTGACCCAGCATTCCTGATTCTGCAATATGACCCCAACTTTTACCTTGACAAAGCACTCTGTTTACCACTTTTGTACCTCTGCTGTGCTGTCCTTTGTCAGACCTTGGCTTGTACTCAACTTTTGTTCCTTGCCTACTGCCTCTGTACCTCTGACACCCTGCTGTGTCTGACCCTGGCTTGTCTTCTGACCTCGCCGGCCTGCCTGACTTCCTGGTATGCTAACTTGCTGGCTGTTGCTGATCCTGGTCTCTGGTATTCTCCAGTTTTCAGACGAACCGCTGACACCTTCCTGCATCTGGGCCAGATGTAGGCACCTGTGACCACTCTGTGTCCTGCATATTCTGTCCCAACTCCAGGGGATGCTGGACAGGATGTGTAAAGAAAGCCCTCACATCCACCAGGTACGTGACAACCAAGGGCTGATACAGCTTTAAGAATTCACTTTGATGTACCCTATGTTGATGTAATTTTAATGGCGTTTGTTAGAACAAAGTCAGCTTCTTCAGAGGACAATGTATTTGATTTTCCTACATTTGGATAAGCATAAATATTTTATAATTAATTATTATGATATTTTCATTTAAAAATCAGCAATTATGTTTGATAACCATATAGTTCAGAATTGCACATATGCATACCAAATCTGGTTTGAAGATTTCCCATTAAAAGCCAGAGACATACACTTGAAGAAATTAAAAGAGAGTTAACCAGGGTTAAGTTATTGCCAGAATGCATTATTGCACTCCAGGAGGTATATACCTAGTTGCCTCCACTACACCCCCCCTTCACAAATTCCTAATCTACACCATGCCATAAATCTCCCTTACTGGATCTATCCCCTGAGCCCAATATAGAACACTTACCAATGAAAAGGTCATGGACAAAACTAGAGGAAAAAGGAGGAACAAAGAGTTTAATAAGTCTCCCCTCCAAACTCATCAACGCTAATCCCAAATTCATAGGAACAAAGTGACCCCATTTCATTCTTTACAACACTTTGGAGGCTACTTTGATCTTATTCATTTGCGATTTTTCGGTGTTCGGCGAACGCTCGAACATGCTATGTTCGAGTCGAACATAGGTTCGACTCGAACGCGAAGCTCATCCCTAATTAGCGCCAAGGATTTGGGATGGGGGAGACTTATCCAAATGTATTAGGATCAATGATCTATTTATACATATTCCCCTTTTAAGGGGAATTAAGAATTATATTTAAAGATTTTTATTAAGATTTATACTATGAACACCTGGAAAAAAATATTAATATGGAGTACATTCTTAAATTACTAAATTGAATTAAATGTAATTACATCAGTATGGCATACATTCCTAAATTTGTGTAAAATCGTCTGATTTACTAAGCAAAATTGATTATATTTGGATGTTTACCAGGAAAGGATGTAGTAAAAGCATGATCTTTTTGCATTTGTCTGCTTGTCTCATTGAGACTTTTCCATACGGTGACATTTTTTATTGGATTAATGTTTATTTCAGCTATATTCAATTAAATTATTTGATTCAAGTTTGATATAATTTTTTATCTCTATTAATATGTCTGGGTACCATTAAAGCCACATACACTTTGTACATATTATACACTTTCTGATGTTAATAAAGGTCTTGGTATTAAAATGTTACTTTTAGATGGTCTTGGCATATTCATTTAAATTTGGAGGTCGTAACATCTTTGCTAAATTGTTATTTTTCTTTACATTTTAAATGCACTGGTAAAAACATGATGATATATGTATGATGTGGACCTTACCCATAGCTGCAAGTCCCAAGTTCTTTGTAGTACTGAGACTCCAGTAAAGCCAAAAAAATCAGCTTAGGCTTAACAAACCTGTTTTTAAGCTTGAAGCAAAAAGAGGCTCAATGGGTAATAGGGCCATGATAAAGTCCCACATTAGTGTAATATGTTGTTATGTATTTCTGGTAAAGCTGCTTAAATCACTAATATTGTTTATATTTATGTACAAATATGTCACTTAAAAGCCCAACTCCAGCCCAATTTTTTTAAAGTTGTCTATACACTTGGGATTCGGGAAGAACAAATACTTCTGTTAAAAGGAGAACTATGGGGTTAGGGCTTTTCCCCATAGTTCTCCTAAGGGTAACGGGAGGACACAAACTAGCGTCCTCCCGTCACCCAAAGCTCAGTATACCACGAGCTACAGCCCGCGGTATACTGAGACGCCACAGCCGGAAAAGATTCCGACATTGCTGTCTGGATCCACCTAGCTGCGTGAGTGACCCCTCCCCCATCCGTTCCGCCAGTCATCGCTGGAGGATCATGGGAGGGAGCCGTGAGTGACAGTCGCGGCTCTCTGCAGGGATAGATTGAGAAGTGAGCGAACGACGGCATGTGTTCGCTCACTTCCCGAACTACTGAGCCGACCTGTGACAGTTTCATTGTCACAGGTCGTCTCAGATTATGAGGCTGAGGGAAAATCACTCGCCTCATAGTTCTCCTTTAAGAGTTTGTTTCTGCCTAAGGCTCCGTCTGGGAGATTTATTTAAACTTTCTGTCCCTGTATCAGTAAAGTAAGAAAATAACCTGTAGTTCTAACGTTTACCTGCTGGAGAGAATTTTCTTAATTCCTACCCCTGCAGGAAGTGAGGGGATTTCCTCTCAATGGGGACACTGATTACAATAAGAAGCTGGTATAATTTGAAAAAGAACTCACCTGTTGATAAAAATTCTTTAACTGACCATTGTCCAAAGACAAACCTACATTGCAACACATAGATATAAAAACATTTAAAAACCTACACAGGGCCCTATGTCCATATAGAAAAAAAGTCCTGCTGTAGTCTCTATAGGGTTGACCGAAGGATTTTTTTAATGAACAGGTTAGTGCACTGCTAGAGTTCTTTTTCCAATTATATCCTGTTTTCATAGATTATCTGAGACAATGGTGTGTTTGGCTAGCCACACAGTACTAACAACTTTTTGATATTTATATTGTATGTTGTGTGACATTCAAAACCACTTTTATTTTTTACCCATACTGCCTAAAACTTTAGACACTCATTGGATGGAGTTGAATTTAAGGTTGCTTTCAAAGCATGAGGTGATTTAATAAAGAATGTAAGTTTTATGCCATTCATGTGAGCTTGCATACTCCTAAAATACCAAACTAGCTTAAGGCAAAATTGATATAACCTTTTTTTAAAATTCCCTTTAACCCCAACTGGGTGTTTGGAATGAAAACAGGTTAATAGTTTTAAACGTTATTGTGTAAACCTTGCACTTATTATTAACCACTCCCTAGAAAATGGGCTTATTATGGTTAAAATCTTATATACAAAGGTAAAGAAAATAAACCAAGTATTAAACATGTAACAAACATGTATCAAACATGTATAAAACATGTATAAAACATGTAAAAGTCCCACTTGAATTGTAAATGTATGTGAAAGGACAGTTGGTATTTAATTTCCATGGTATTAATACAGTACAGTGCTTCAGTCATCTATCAATAACCAGTGGGTCGCTAAAGGGGGTTCATTAGATGTGAATGTTGTTAAATTCCTTTTCAACTTTTTTCGACTTCTTTAGCAATAGTAGAAAGCCCTTAAATTGTATACTAAATATTTATTTTCTTTAAAGTGAATCTTAGCCATACTAAACTGTTTCAAAGGTGACAGCAATGCTTAACTTTGTTAAGTATGCACCTATGTACCTGTGTTAATACTCAAATCAGTCCATGTGGAACCCCTTAAAATCTAGGCTGAAGTGGCACCTGTGACCTCCACCTTTGCCCAAGTTCCTCTGCTTCCTGGCACAATGCTTTACCTGAAGCATAGTGAAGCATAAAGCCAAGGAGAATAATGGTGCCACCATTCAACTGCCAAATGCTAGTATCTCACCTGCCCACTGAATTTCTGGTATTTGACAGTTGACTGACAGGTTTGTGGACAGATGTTGTGGCCCGTGTTCAGCCTGGGCCTAGGATCTACAGCACTCCATTTTAAGACTCACATGGGTACTTGCATGCTTCATAAGTTGCCTGTATTTCAGCACTCTTGTTACCTCTTGCGGATCATATCAGTTTGACCACACTTTTAGTTAGTGATGACTGTTTAACACAATGTACTAATGTGTATTGCATGGTTTATTTAAAAGAGTATTTTGAGCGCAGTGTGTGTGTGTTTGTTACCACAAGGGGAACCATTTTAGTGTGAGTGACATCTGTATGAAGGGTTTGGGAACTTATCTTCTCACTTGTATTGTCTGCAAAGAAAGGAGAACCTGGTTATCTAAGGAGCTTAGGTATCTTATCAACAGTGGGAATAGCAAGCGTCAGAATCGAAATAAGCATGCATGATAGCATTTGCCATGGTTTTATAGTATATTAACTGTGTAAAATATGTATTTTAAATTAGGGAGGATAATTAAACAGACAAACATTGTAGTGTGAAAACTGTAAGTCTAATGAAATCATGCCCTAGAAACTACATTTCGTTACTGACATTTTTTTACTGAGAATTAATTTCATGGAACTATACATCTAATTATGCTTTAAACTTTCATATTCCAATTTTTCTCTCACCGACTATAATACACTGAGAACACATCTTCCTCTAGAATTTTCTGTAACAGAATCTGGTCGAAGACTGGTGGGATGTTATCGATTGCCTGGCTTGGAAATCCCATTCCCAACACTCCATCAAAATGAGCAAAGATAAATGGAAATGCAGGGAGAGCTGTGGCCTCAGCAAAAACTTGAATAACAGGAATACTAGCAACCTGTAACAAAGGGGACAGACACAATAGGATGATTAGTCCGAGCCTTGGAATAACATAAGAGAAACAATACTGAAGCGGCATTACACAGCACTGCTATATCATTTATAGCCAAACTAGTGCCAAAATTAGATACGCACTTCTTCAGCACTTCAGGAAAAATATACAACTGCTGTAAATTGACTAAGAAAACCCCTCCCTGTGCTTCTCATTACATCCAGGGCCGGATTTACTCTCCCTGCTGCCCCAAGAATACTACGGTCCGCCGCCGGGACACCTTACGCAGGCGCCCACAACTTCCCCACAAGGTCACCGCTGCCGCCCCGAGGCCGGGCCTCGGTGGCCTTGTGAGAAATCCTGATTACATCACTATTAAATCATTAGTGATGGACTAATCTGCCCGGGTCCAATTTCATGAAGGTTTGGTAAATCTGGCTTGAAGTTTGGCAAACACAAGCTTTAGGGCAAGTCCAACAGAAATCAATAGGGGAAATATTCTGCTGTTTTCATTCTGGCAATTTTTGCCCAAATAAGCAAACTCTTGTAATACAAAAAAGGCATTTGGAGCTGTGCACTGCCATGGTGGACATGAAAGAAAGGAAAAAAATGTTTAAAGATACAATGTAGAGAACTGGCAGGTAGGTTTTCTCAGCAGACAATGTCTAGACCTGGGGAAATGGTCTCTCTATCTGAAGGTGTTTCTAGACATATATCTGCATTAGAGGACATTGGATGTGGATCTGCTGACACGTCAGTATCTTCTACCCTGCATCTCAGTCACTGACTGACAGCTTGACCTTGAAACCCAGGTTCTAAGACACAGAGGCATTCTGCTATCTCAACCTTGATCAAAGCTCATAAATCTACTTCCTTCAAGATTTATCATCAAATGCGGAAGCTTTGTTTTCACTGGGGTGAGAGACTTTGGGGTTTGCACACGTGCCTTTCGGTTGGACATGCACCTTTTTCCTTCAGTTGAGAGTAGAACAATAGTGCTTTATCTTAACTTTCTTTAAAAGGCCCCATGTGCTGCAGTCTGACACTGCTGGCAGGCATTAACTCCTGCAGTGCTTTGTATGTTGTGTTGTGTCTGACTAAAATTGGGTATACACATTTATATTTTCTGTTGTTCAACCTGCCAGCTGAATTAAGAAAATAGAACAGTTTCTTCTATTAACGCTTACGAGCATTGATTGAGGAATCTCCCACTATTTACATTCTGTATACATTTATTCTGACAGCAGCTGCTGAATACCCGAACAGAGCGAGCAGCTTGTTGGCTGCATGCTCTGTTCTGTCGAAAATTTTCCGACATGCTCCTTCAATCAGCTGTTTGAGGGATGCTGATCAGAAAGGTGCCAGCAACGGCACCCAAGCATCGAGTTTTAGCCAGTTCATCTTGTTCATCATCAAGA
The DNA here is from genome assembly GCF_000935625.1 of Nanorana parkeri. Taxonomy (NCBI): domain Eukaryota; kingdom Metazoa; phylum Chordata; class Amphibia; order Anura; family Dicroglossidae; genus Nanorana; species Nanorana parkeri. Next base: position 1,152,702 of record NW_017306345.1, on the reverse strand, counting down.
ACCAGACGAAATTCTAAGCGTGTATACCCAGCTTTACTTGTGGACAGGATGAGAAACACAGAGAAGATTGGCAGGGCTGCAAAGCAAAATGAGAGAACCCATAAAATCACTCAAACCTCTAAACGGCATCAAAGCTGGGAACCATGGTGTGAATGAACAAAAGTTCTCTTGGTCATGTATACACATTCACTCTCATACAATCCCAGCAATTTGCATTGCCATTCATAATCATTTAGCAGACACATGCATTTATATAGACCAAAAAAATATAGATAAAGACTCACAACTACAACATCCTTGCTCAGGAACCCCCTGACCCTTCCTGATTCATACTGTATCGAAAATCCCGTTCCATTTTCAACGTAGGTGTAAGATTGGGAGGAGTCATAACGTTCATGGGACACTGTTATGGAAGAATAATTGTTTTTTTTAGCAATGATTGCACATTATTGCAAATAGAAGTATATATATTGTGTATGATAGGAATCAGTTTATTGTGGTAAATGTGTTATAAAAACAGTAAATAACAACATAGGAAATTCTGCATTATATTGAAATAAATGTATACTGTATATACTTTGAACCATCAAAACAGCTCTCAAAATATCATTTGGGAGTATGTTGATTAAGTAGTCAATGAACAATAAGTATAAAAAAAGTTTTATATATACCATATCAATAAATGTATTACATGCATGCACGTATGACCTTGAAAAAGAGACAATATCTATAAACAAGTTATAACATTCTAGGTCCTAATACATAAATGGTTGGTTGAGGGAATGTTGATCACATGCTACACAATGATGTCATAGCAGATAGGTAGAAATCTTAGTGAGCATGGAGCTATTTTTAGCCAGTTAAGAGTGTGGCAGTTGTGCTACTGTCTAATAAAAGGCAATGAATAATTATTGACATGGGGCCCTCAGGTTTCTTTCAGTGTTGCTACACGATGATGCCAAACAGCACAGGGACTCCTTTTCTTTATTTGAATAGGCTGACTGACAATTGAAGACATGTATGATTCTAATTACAGAAAAAAATTAGGTTAACCGCCTTCCGGCCAGCCGTTGTAGAAAAACGGCCGGCAGGGAGATTCCTGGATCTCAGTGGTTGTCTAAAGACAGCCTGTTGGCCCCACCCACTCACGCGCACCGAGCAGGAAACTGCCTAAATTTAAAAACAGGCAGAGATGCTTGTTTACATACAAGCAATCTGCCCGCTATAGAGCCAGCGGAACGCTTGTATAACGTGCAGTTCGTACGCCCGCGCCACCGTCAGCTGTCCCCCCCCGCAGGTCATGAGCTCCGCTGTGCCTGATGCGAGCCCAGGACCAGCACGGGCGCTCTGTGACAGGGGTTCAAAGGGAGATCGGTACACGATCTCCCTCCGGTCCCCTCTGCGGTGTCAGAATGTGGAAGTGATGTATTACATCACTTCCGCATTCTTGTGTCACTCTCCAGCTTCAGAAGCTGGAGAGAAACTGATGAAGCAGATCTCTGCTTCATCAGCTTCTTTGGGGGGCCCTAGGTGACATTAGGGGTCTTGGAGACCCCTAATGTCTCCATAAGGAGGACCTGTCACATCTTTTGCTATCACATAGAGGGTTTCTTAGCCCCCTATGTGATAACAATAACATAAAGTTGAAAAATAAAATAAAATTCACATGAAAAATAATTAAAAAAACAAAAATGTGTAAAGTCCCTACCCATACATACACGCATGCAAACATGCGTCGGGTGCGCATACATGCGAAAATGACAATTGCGCCCATTACGCCGCACGTGTTACATATTGCCGTGAACGTCGCAGTGAGAACAATAATTCTAGGGCCATTAATCAATGATAACACTAAACTGATGAGCAGTAAAAGCTTTTAAAAGCGTCAGCTATGGCCAATTTTGGGTATGGTAGTTTTTGCGATTTCGAGGTGCGCACAATTTTAAGGCTTGACATGTTTGGTGTCTATTTACCCAATGTGACCCCATCTTTTATATTTTACCCAAAAATTGGGTAATAATTGTTTCCTAACAATGTAAAAAAACAATTAATTAATTTTTCCTTAATATAGTAAAAAAGAAAAAAAAACGCAGTGGTGATTAAATACCACCAAAAGAAAGCTCTATCTGTCCCCCAATAAAAGGTATAAAAATAATTTCAGTATAGCGTTGCATGACGGAATAAATGTCAGTCAAAGAACTGCAGCGCTGAATACTGAAAAATGGCCTGGCCAGGAAGGGGGTGTAAACACCTGGTCATCAATTGGTTAATATTTGACTATGATTCAATCACTTGTAATCTTTTCTAGGGGTACCAAGAAATCTGTGCAGGCCATTTTAGAATATTTTTGTAGAATAAGCAATAATTTGTCACTTTTTACACTTTCTCTGCTTTACTCTATGACATACCAAAGGCATGCAGTATAAAGTTTATTTCTTTACATGTCTATGGCCCTGTCCCTTGGTATCCTTTTGCTAGGCAATGCCTGCCGCCTATTCCTCCCTCCTTGCCTCCCATTGGCCCTGTATGCCATGTGCCTGGAGCTTGAAATACGTTTCTCTACATGCCTCACTAGCTGTCATTTCTGAAAATGTATCCTGACCTGCCTTTTATTCTGCCACCTGGACTGACTTTTGCCTGTTATCTAACCATGTCTTGCCTACAACCTGGACCAACCCTTGCCTGTTTATTGAACATTTCTTCTGCCTGCCGTCTGGACCAACCTTTGCCTGTTTAGTAACCATGTCTTTGCCTGCTGCCTTGATCAACTCTTTGTCTGCTTATGGACCAATTGACCATGCCTGCTTTCTGGACCTACCCTGGCTTTGTGTTTACCTCACTACCAGCCTTCCTCAGTAGCTAAATTCTCATCCACTATCTCAGTCTGTTGTGCCATCTTGTACCGTCACCATTATCATTCACTATGCAGTTGAGTCACCTCCATCCTCAGCGGGAACCTGTACCACCTCTTGCAGTATCACAGGTACTTCCTTTGTTTCCTTTCCTTTTGCTCTGCTTCTTGTGTTACTTGGCCAGAGAAAATAGCATTGTCTATTAAGTTCTTGAGGACAACCAAGTACAACCGGGGCTGCTTCACTTTAGGGTGCAGGGGCTGCTATGCATGAAGCTACACTGGCAAACCATATTCTGCGACCATCTACACTGGAGTGAAAATTACATTACTTCAAGCCATAAGGTGTATCTGACCTAAGCACAACTATTTGTTGACAAGCTCTGCAAGCTTACATGAAAGGTCTAGGAACTTAGGCTCGCCCACTGGGGATATAGACCAGTCCAAGCAACAACTTTCTCTGAGCTTCCTGAACCTGAAGGTCCCATTTGCCATCTACACCTGGCAACACCTAAGTGAGCATTATACAAGGTTATGCTAATCCCCATATATGTTTTGCTATGTGCTATTTGCCCCAAGCCCCACCTAAGGCTCTTCATAGAAATCAATGTTTTTTAGCCTGTAGTGTCTTTATCTGATTCTTGTTTGCTACTTGCCTATTTGCATAGACCTTAGAAAGTCCTTCTTATATAACTCACTTTGCAGTAGCTTTAATATCCCCTGGCTGCACAATTGCTACAATAAAGTGAAGTTACAATAGAAAAAGTATCAAGACTTACCAAAGGATTCTGGAAGTTCAAAACTGAGCAAAGGATAACCGAGGTATGCTTCATAAAAAAATGTAAAATGTTATCTTTGCCTTGTTTGGGTTAGGGGCAAGAGGAGCCATTAGTATTATTGTTAGAGATTTTAAATGCACAATGACTTACCACATGCACTGTAAAGTGGAGAGCAATGATGAGATGGTACCCACAGGTTGGCAGATCCTGTATCAAATACAACCTTAAATGTCTGAGGAGGAGTACCAATACTGATTTCCCCAAAGTATTGAGTCTGTAACAATAAAAAACAAATATCTTAATTTGTCTGCACTCCTAACATGGATTGTTAACTGAAATATTCCTACAAAAAATTGCCAAATCAAAGTTTACCAAAGCCCAAAATAAAATAAAATGAATTCATTAAAATCAATACAATCCGTTTAACGATAACATGAAAAAAAACAACAACTTTTGCTGCAATACTTACCTTTGCTCCGAAGCGGTACCCTGCAGTATTAGTTTTCCACCACTTTATGTCTTCAGCCTTCTGGGTTGAATGATAGTCAACATTATTCAACCCACTTCCTCTAAGCCTAGGCCAACATGGGTGTGCCCACAGCCTATGAATCGACAGTGAAGCAGAAGCAGCCCAGTGATGAGCTCAGCTTTCTGTCACTCTGCTCTCACCTCCTATTAACATACTTCTTGTCAGCACATAAAAACTGACTAGTTTCTTTGTACTTCTTGTTCCTCTCACTTGGAGCTCTGCTGTACAGGGACTGCAAGAGGCTGATACCATGCTAAAATGTAGGCAGCTATGCTGTTTGCATTTTAAATTGCATTATTGATGTATTAATGATTACAGAGCTGCATTAATTTGTGCCTATTATATCTGCTCTAGAGTTCAGCTTTTTAGTGTGACAACTGCATACATCTCCTGATGTGTATTAAAAATTCACAGTACTTTCAGAAATGTCACCTCTATGTCTTATAAATTACAATGACCTCTCATGCTGGCAACTTCCAACTAATTTGTTCCAGAAAAACATAACATTAGTCACTAGAATTTTTAGAAGGTCAACACAGATGCTAAGCTGGATTTCTGTTTCCATTGTGCCACCTCTCTTGTACCTCACTCTAGTCGTTAAGTATCCACAAACAGATATGTGTTGGTAGCTGGTTTTACATGCTACTGAAATATGGTATATGGGTGGATAAGGACACTGATTTTACATTCACAATTTGGCCATCAAACAATTTACAAAATTGTTGTACAGACATGAATATTTCTTAGTGCATGAACGGCATGTTTTGACCTATGGAGGAAAATTGAAAAAAAGCCTGAATTTATGCATGGCCAACATAGGTCTTGGCTTAGGGTAGCAAGGCTGTCGGGCATGGCAGACAGCCACCCAGAGGTCATGTTGCTGACTGGGTCTGTACACCTAAAACCAAACTGCTAGCAGAATTAGTTGCCAGTCTGCCCAACTCTTTTAGTTCTAGATGTATGATGACAGAACAAGTAAATGTCTCTTTGATCATCTCCATTACCAGCCTCAGGGTGCCATGTGTGGCTATGACCTCTGGACCTGTTAGGGTGGTATTAAAGTGTAGCCAACCAATGGTAGTAGTAGACAAGAAGGATTCAGAAAGCTGGCCTATGTTGGAAAGACGTATGAATCTGACTGTATGGGGAGTTATCTGGTGTCAGCATATATAAAATGACACCTGTTCCCAGACTATGGACATTCAATGTTTTACAAATTCATAACAAGCAGCAAAGAAGACTTAAAAACAAACCCTCATTGACCTCTTAAACTGTAGAGTTTGCGGGAGCCAAAATGTGATGTCACTTCGTTCCAGGCACCTTTATAGGACATGTGAGGGAGCTGTAAGCAATGCACGTATGGATGGAACTCCTTCGCATCCAGAGCCCCATCTCATCCCACCTCAAGATGACACTCGGCGCCGGGCAGCATATTTTGAATGGCTGCTTGGATAGAGATCTGACAGTGATGCGTTAAGGGGAGGCAGAGGAGCCTCTCACCTAGAAAAGTGGAAGACATGTGGCAACCCCATGAACATGGGGTCACGACCCACCAGTTGAGAACCAAGGGTTTAGACCATTTCTATTTTCTAGTCATCAGACTTTCTAGTTATCTCTGTTAAGTAAGCATTACAATGTCTGCAGAGTAAGAAGCTCATACAGTAGTACTGTATGAGCTGCTACAAAAAGGGTGAAAAAACCCTATTTGAAAATTGCCTAACATGCCCTATATTCACAGACAAACAAGATAGAACACCACTATTGTTGCAAATTCAAATAGCAGTAGATATATTTTGCTCACATCTAGATAGTTGGTGAGAAACGTTGGTAGTGTTTTATTTTTAGAATCATTTCCCCCCAATTGCTTCAGCTTCATTTCTGGAAAAACATCTGCTACTTTCACCCGCATGGCTTGTAGTGTTTCCCGAATTGATGGCATTTTACGGAGTGGAATCCTATATCAAAGGGAAAAAAAGCTTGTCAATATCCCATCCTTACTGAACAATATCAGTGCCATCTTATATTTTGTGAATTAAAACAAATGTTTGATTAAAAAGGCAGCATAGCACCATTGATTTATTTAAAATTCTGCGCTACCCTACCCTACACCTAAATTTGTGTGTAAATGGCTGCTATACTCCTTGTACAGTACAGTATAAAAATAACAATAAACTTAACCCCATATAGTACAGCACTTACTATTAAATAAATACTGTATATCATTTACAATAAACGTATCCTATGAAAAACAACCATGCATTCATTAGTGCAATATAAATATAAAATAAAATACATAAACATAAAATACAGTACAATAAATGCAATAATGAATATTTTCCCTTAGCAACCACTATAAAGTAATACATGTTCAATAAAACATGCCCAATGTGCTGCAAAGTGTACAAATGTAGCAATAAAAGCAATCCTAGTGAATATAATAATGCAGCTTGGCCCGCATGCTGATGCACACAGGTTCCAAACACAGTGGGAGGAATTTACCAAAACTCACATCTCCATCCCGCTCAGATGTTTCCTCAATCAAGCACCAAGGTTCAGATAAACACAGAAGAGAATTTGCAATAGTGTACCATCTTTTTTATAAAACCATATAAAAAAACACTTAAATGAGCTGAGCCCAGCACTTGCAAAATTGTACTCAGACTCTGTCTGCTGCCCCCCATCTGTCACAGTAAATGTAAATGGAATGATCTAACAAAGCCCCGTCCGATGCATTTTAACACTTCTGAACTTCCTCAAGAGCATAATGGCATTGTTTTTTTTAATTTCAAACCAGCTTTATTGAAAGTCAGGAGAGAAAGTATGAAAGGAAAAAAAAGAGCAGCGAGAGGGTGAAGGGGTAAAGTAGGCAACAGAGCAGAAACAAAAAAGGGAGTGAGGGGAAAGCAGAGGGGGAAAAAAGAAAATGCTGGGTCCGGGATACACATCTGGCATTACAGAACAGCTAGGGGAGATTCAGAGTGAGAGTTCCGGAAGGGCTGTCAGTCATGACCAGTAAATAAGTATCAGTAGTTTGAAAGAAGGGCCACGGTCTCCAGGTGTCTCAGAATCTTTCTTCAGTGTTTCTCAGAGTGAAGGTCAAATCCTCCATCTGATAAATCTCATCAAGCTTGTAAAACCTCAAGCGAAGACTAGAAGGATGCGGTTGTTTCCACAATAAAGGAATGCAAGTGCGTGCAGCATTCAATAGGTGTCTAGTCAGGGACTTTTTATACTTTGCAACATATTTGACAAATTAAGTAAACATGCGGCAGGGTTATCGATCAAGTCTACCATCACCAAGGGTCAAGGGAGAGGGGAACGGAAAAAGGTCAGTGGACCTAAATAATGGCATGGCAAGCAAAATAGTGGGGGCAATCGTGGGATGGACTTGCAGAGCGGGCGATAATAATGCGGAGAGCCAAGGTAAGCCCGCAAGACAACACTGTAACGGATTC
>NW_017306345.1:1115816-1144967 GCF_000935625.1 Nanorana parkeri | reverse complement strand
GAAGTGGGGGGCGGTGGGATGGCGGGCAGTCGCCTAGAGCAAGTTACTGAAATTTAGTCAACATTTGGCGCAAACGGTGAAAGAACGACTGGGGCATTCGAGTGGGGAGGGCCTGGAACAGGTAGAGGAATTTGGGTAAAATTGTAAAATAAGGGGGCATAATTCAAGTTGTATAGCCGCTCGCAATCTGCAGCGAGATAAGTTCCCAGATATTTCAGTTTATCAGTCGACCAAGGAAAAAGAAAGTTAGAATGTACATGTGAGACTTCCGATGGCGGTAAGGAGATATTCAGGGAGCGGATTTAGAAAGTTTTATTTTGAAGTTGGAGAGGGAAAAATACGTCTCAAATTCCTTTAATAGGGTAGGCACAGACAAGTGGGGGCAGGAGATAAAGAAAATCAGATCGTCCGCGAAAGCAGCCAGCTTATGTTCGCCAGAGCCCTTGACCAACCTCTGAAAGGATTGCTGAGACCTGAGGTGATACAAGAACAGCTTCAAGTTGAGAATGAAAACAATCGGTGAAAGAGGGCAACCTTGTCTCTTGTCATTAGATATGGAGAGAAAGTCAGATCTGGTCTCGTTCACACAAACAGTAGCTGATGGACTCAATAGAGCGCAGTGATCTTTCTGAGCATTCCGGGTCCCAGGCCCACATGATGAACCGTAGCCCAGAGAAACCTCCACTCTAACCGGTCCCACGCCTTTTCCGCATCCGTGGAGAGAAGCATCAAAGGGGTCGAGGTGGAACAGGTGGACTTAATCACATTTCACACCCTAGTGGTGTTGTCGCTGATCTCCCTCCTGGGGAAAAAACCCACCTGGTCGGCGTGAACGAGAGGAGGAATATGGGGTAGGAGCCTGTTCATCAGCATCTTTATGAAAAGCCTCAGGTCCAGGTAGAGGAGAGTTATCAGGCGGTAACTACCACATTGGCAAGGGTCTTTGTCGGGTTTAGGAATGACCACTATATTCGCACACAAAGAGTCAAGAGAAACTGACAAGCCCAAAAGAATAGAACTGTAGGCTGTCAAGAAGTGGTACGCAAAAAGATGGGAGAACAGTCTATAATGAGGAAACGTGTACCCATCATGACCCGGTGCCTTACTCGTTTTAGTCCCCAGGATTTGCGCTCTCATTGCCTCATTTCTAAATCCCAGAGTCCCTGAGGTACTGAAGAAGGATAATGGCATTGTTCACTGCACTGCTGACAATTCCAACCATCTTTTTTTGGGTTTTACTCAGTGGTAGATAAAGTCAACAAGGGGGCCCTGCACAGAAAAAGTATTTGCCACCCCCCACCCTGTAATTCAATAATAATCGCATTACTGTGAAATAATAAGTTTAAAATTAACCCAAAAAATGACAAAGCTTTCAAAACGGACAATAGCAAGAAAAAAAAGCACTATTTGCACATATAATGCTCAATAATCACATGTAACATATCAGCTCAATTCATAAAAACATAGTGAGGGGAATTTATCAAAACTGGAGCAGACAAAATCTGGAGCAGGTGTGCGTGGCAACCAATCAGCGTCTCTGTTTTATTTTCAGATCTTAACCGTACAAACTGAAGATTGAAGCTGATTGGTTGCCATGGGCAACTGCTCCAGTTTCTGTCTGCTCCAATTTTAATAAATAACCCTCAATATATGCAATACTTTTAGTACTGTGTATAATTAGCTTTTTTTAAATGAAAATTAGTTTTTTAGTTGACACGAAAAGTATTACCGCACAGAACACATACCTTTATTACATATGCTTATTGTGAAAAGCCAGTTCAGAAAGATTATCAAATGGATTATCACTCCTTAAAATACTGCTAGCTTCAAAATGATAAAAATTTTCAGCAATGAAAGCAGGTAAAGGAGCTGCTTGAGGTGGTAAATAATGGTGGTAATGAATTTAGCTGGCCATACACTGTTATATTTTCTTTCTTCAACCTGCGGGCTGAACGGAGAAAATATAACAGATTTCTCCATCCATGCTCACGAGCGTTACAAGCGTGGATGGAGGAATCCCCTGCTGTATTTATTGTATTCTGACAGTGGCCGCTGGCTGATTGACTGCAAGCTCTGTTCAGCCGAAAATTTTTCATCCTGCTCCTTCGATCTTCTGATCAAGGAATGCAGGCCAGAAGGGTGCCACTATCAAGAAAAGGATGATTTTGCTTAAAGGAGAACTATGGGGTTAGGGCTTTTCCCCATAGTTCTCCTAAGGGTAATGGGAGGACACAAACTAGCGTTCTCCCATCACCCTAAGATCAGTATACTGAGACGCCGCAGCTGAAACAGATCCCGACAATTATGTCTGGATCCGCCCAGCTGGGTGAGTGACAGCTGGCTCTGCTTATCTAGAGGCAGAGCACAGCTGTACCCGCCCCCTCCCCCGTCCGTTCCGCCAGTCAGCGCTGGAGGATCGGACAAGGGAGTGGGGAATCCAGTCCCTCCCCTGTCACGGCTCTCTGCTGTGACAGGATCGAGAAGTTAGCGAACACCGGTATGTGTTCGCTCACCTCCCGATCTACTGAGCCGACCTGTGACAGTTTCATTGTCACAGGTCGGCTAGAACTATGAGGATGAGTGAAAAGCACTCGCCTCATAGTTCTCCTTTAACACTTTAGGCTAAACTCATTACCTTACTAGTATGTAGTAATAGTACACGCTATTAATAATACAAGGCATAAAAGCACCTACACTTTGTCAAGGTCAGGAGCACATGGAACCAAATTCTTTGTCCAATTCCTTGGGTAAAAATATGGAGGAGCAAATACGAACTGGGTTTGGCAGCCATATGTAAAAAAACAATCAGTAGGCCACAGTTGGCCTTTCTGATAAATACCAAACATCTTTTTCTTTCCACTCAGAATACCCAGCTCCACATAAAAGAGAGACATACTACTAATGTATGTACAGTATCTTCTTGTACAGAGGGCAATGGTGTCAGTCCCAACTGAGGTACAATGTTGTATGTAGGGATAAGCTCGGGTTCAGACCAAACCCAGTCCAAACCTGAGTTCCTCGAAACATGGAACTTCCACCCAATTAGTTGTGGTATGGGCATTCTCCACCCCACAGCTGCATATAAACAAAGGGGTGGAATTCTTGTGCTGACGTCAGAGCCACATAGCCATTTTTGGTAAATGTAATTTACCAAATATAGGCATGTAACCGTTTAAGGTCCATGATGTCACTGCATCTCACCCCTTTATTTACATCAAACTGTGGGCAGGGAATTCCCCAGTAGCAGATAATTGGGTTTCCTTCTGTGTTAGGGAGATGCTCCTTTCAGGTTCAAAGAGGCTCACGTCTCAATATGGCTGCTCGCTTGCGGCCATATTGAGTGAGGCAATTCAGATTAATAATGTGCTGGATTCGTCTGACCCTAGTTCATTATAATACTTTATTGCTGTGCAGTATGTGTATAGGGAAATGGCGCCAAACCTCTTACTTCTAACTTAACCTGGAAATCAGGTCGTTGGAGATCTCGACGAGTTGGAACTTTCGATAGAACACCAGCAATATCTCCTCTTGCGTGTGCCAGTGGCCAGTTCACGGCTTCCACAAACTACCAGAGCATAACCTCTGACAATCGTTAACCCTTTCACATACCAGTCACTGACATGGGAAGTCAAAAATTAGACAGAAAGGGGAAGGGGTTAAAAAAGGAGTGAGAAGACTTTTATGACAGGATAACACAGCCAGCACTATTTTAAGAAATCCTCCTGAAACTTTTCAGACACAGAGGACTGTCGCTGAACTGACATAAGTGTGTGGATTTGAATGCGTCTTATCGCTATTTGTATCCATTTGTATCCATCTGGTCGCAAATACTTATAGTCGCAGCAGTGGTGTAAAAAGGACGCAAATGCGGAACAATCATTTGTCCCTTTTCAGCATTGTTTTACAAGATGTGACTGTAAAAAAACACAAACCCTTTGATAAATTGCTCCCATAGTGTCTCTCACCATTTTTAAAGATTTCCATAATAATAAGGATCTTTTTTGTCCTCTAGAGGGGGTTAGGCATCTATTAATGCAGTGGTTCTCAACCTGTGTAACCTCAGGACCCACATTTGTCCTCGGTCATTAAGTCGTGACCAAGTCTCACTGCAATGGAATGCATGGCATTGCAGTAACACGCATCCACTTGTACAGCTCCCTTGCACACACTGTAGAGGTGCCAGGAGCCAGAATGTGACATCACTCCAGTCCAGGCACCTCTACAGGGCACACGAGGGAGCTGTAAGCAATCCACACATGAATGGAGCTCCCTTGCGGCCATAGCCCTAGCCCACCCCACCTCAAGCTGACACTCAGCACCGGGCAGGATATTTGAATGGCTGCTCAGCATGAGAACTGACAGTGCTCTGTCAGGGGGAGGCTGAGGAGCCTCTCACCTACAAAAGTGGATGACATGTAGCGACCCACTGAACACGCGGTTGCAACACTTTTGGACCACGACCCACCAGTTGAGAACCAAGGTATTAATGTGATAGGAGGTGAACTATTGAGGGGGTTCGGTGTCTAATAACATGAGAGGAGGTGCAATATTCACTTTGTCTTCCAGAAGGAGCTAGGTGATTTAAAATGTGATAGGACATGTAATATTCCCTTGGTCCTCTGGAGGGGGTTAAGTGTTTTATAATGTGTTAAGACATGCAGAACCTCTTCTGTCCTCTAGAGGGGGTTAGATGTGATAGGCGATACAATATCCACTGTGGTGTATCTCAAGGCTATGCTGCACACTCCTTGGTGCACGGCATAGCACACACAGATGTAAGTGAATTCTTTTTATGTGGTTTTAATTTAATAAAGATATTTTTACGCAATATACGCACACCTCTTTCCTTGTCTCTTATTGCTGAGGTCATGAGGTGCATTAAAGGACAGCTATGAGGTGAGTGATTTACACTCAACCTCATATTTAGAGCCGAAGTGTGACAATGAAACTGTTGCACGTCTGTTCTATAGATCGAGAAGTGAACAAACACATACGGTCGTTCGCTCATTTCCTGATAATCTCCCTGCAGAGAGCGGTGACTGTCAGTTACAGCTCCCTGCAGGGTTTCCCCACTCCCCAGCACTGACTGGAGGAAAGGACGCGGGACGGGGCAGGCATAGCTGGCTCTGCCTCTAGATAGGCAGAGCCCACTGTCAATCAGCCAGCTGGGTGGATCTTGACAGTATTGTCGGTATCCATCCTGGCTGCGCGCTCTCAGTATATAGCTCGCAATAGCCCGCTATACACTGAGCTTTGGGTCACGGGAAGACATATACTAACGTCATCCCATGAGAAAGAGAACTATGGGATAAAAAGGTTACCCAATAGTTCCCTTTTAAGGAAGGATTTGACAGCTGCTACTCCCTAAGGACCCTATGTACTGGGAAGTGTCCTTTCATCAAATACCAACTTTTTCATCAAACACTTAAAGCAGAACTCTGGGAAACACTTTTATCAACCCTTGCATTAGGGCTACGCAAGCACTGCAAGGGTTAACTGCTCATTTGTGTCTAGTTACTAAAATAAAAAAGGTATACTCACCTGAACCTAGGAGCCGGCTGTCTGTCACAGCGCTCCTTCCAGCCTCTCTCCTCCTATGCTGCAGTAATTGTATGTCCCTCAGTGTCCTCATGTCCAATACATGACTCAAGGGTCCTTAGGCCGCCGTAGCAGAGGGGTAGTGTAGCTAGAAGAAGCGGTATAAGAGCCACCCAGATCCGAGGATCACGTGAGTATAACTTCTTTATATTAGTCCCTGGACGCAAATAAGCAGTTAACCCTGGCAGTGCTGGGGTAGCCCCACTGCGAGGGTTAATATAAAAGTTGCCTGGAGTTCTTCTTTAAGGCCTTCTTAATATTAAAGGGTCCTTCGCATCTGGTGAGTGTGTGTTTTACATAAAGGTCTGGAGGGAAAGACTACTTAGGTTTTGGCACATTTGTGAAGATCTACACAGAACAGCACGTTATTCACACAGTGGAGGACAGACTGTTATCTAGTGTTTTTGGAACTTTTTAATTGAATTTCTTCAACATATAAATTGTTCTAATGTGAATATGTTTGATTGCTAAAAAAAGTTTTCACATATTTATTAATCAGTCGGCACTGCATTTGTTTTGTTATGGAAGTCAGGGTACCTAACTAGAAACCCCTGCAACACCAGTTTGAGGATGTGTACCAGGCAAGGCATGTGTGTGAACTTTTCTTACCGAAGGGCAGATAACAGGTGTGTTCTGTTTTCCCACACACCCTTTGGTGATGGTGTCAGTCACCACTCGTACTGCCCCTGAAAAGCTGAGAGACTCCAGTGTGGCTCCTGCCCCCTGGCAAAGCGCCATTGGTTCAAGCTGTCCAATCAAAAAAAGAAAAGAAAAACACTGAGGCCATCGCTCTCGATGCCTCAGGGCAGGGAGGCTCCACCCTGTCACCTACCTTCGTCCTCCCTCCCTACTTCACACTAGCTGGGGCTTCGCCGGGATGGGGGTGGTGCTTTGGCGGGATATTGGCAGGGCTTCGGCGTGCTGGGGGCGGGACTGGAGAATGCCTCACCAAGAAGCAAAGGTACCGTTCAGATTTGCCTACAAAATATCTGATACTATGCTTCCCATTATACTCTATGGGCATTCCGTTTGGCTTCATTATAGTCTATGGACATTCTCTTCCCCTGTCAAAGTATATCGGCATTCCATTCTGTCATTCCTTTTAGTAGGCCCCATCATGTTATTCACATATATATGAAGGACAGAACAGAAATGGAGTGAGCTTTTCAGGGAGATATACAAATTGTATATCTCCTTTATATTTCTTTTTTATTTTCTCACCTCCAGTGAAGCCCGTGCTGTGTGACATGTCACGCTATGCGGGCCGGGGCTGGGGGAGGAGCTAACTTTAGCATGCGTTCGTGCAGATCGCATAGGACAATACGTTATGGCATTGCCGTATGCGGTCGCTGCCATAACGTATTATTCTATGCAATCCGATCGCAATTTTCTGCGGGCAGCGGGCTCAAGGGGCAGATGCTCTGGGCCCCACAACCTTGATTGGGCCCAGGGCAAGTGCCCTCTTTGCCCTGCGTTAAAAACGGCCCTGTATATAATATACCAAGCATTGAGTGCAGTGTCAAACCTTCTGCACTCCTCTCTGTACATATTGCCCTCCAAGACCAAACAGTGATAAGAACACAGCTGCACTCTATCTTCCAGCATGTGAATCTTAAAGGGACATAAATAAATACATTTACTTAATTACATCCACCTTATCACATAAAATCAACCAGTTATTAAAAGAGAACTATGGCCAAACCTTCTCTTTGGAGTCACAGGAGGACATTTACTAATGTCCTCCTGTGACCCAAAACTCAACAAATAGCGGGCTATTGCCCGCTATATGCTGACAGCATATAATTACAATCAAATAATTGTTAGAAGTTTCAACCCTTTCCCACCCTACTAAAAAATATTTGTCCCCTTTTGAGAATTGTCACATCAATTCCTGTCCTGACAGGAGGTGAAATTAATGTTTCTAAGGACAAAGCAATAAAACATGATGAAGGCCTTTTGCTGATCTATCCAAAGCAAAAATAAAAACTTTTGGTTGTTAAACTCATACAACCAAGTGATTAAGTGCACAGTTATGTAAACTACTTTTTAAAGAAAATTGCCAGCTCATGGGTGTAAATAATGTTGGCTACCAAAAATGATTCTTATCCATGTGACAATGCATTTGTGTAATAGCACGCATATAGCCATGTTTCCATAACTGTCTGTGTAGATTATTATATTATAAATTCAGGTCTGCTTATACTACACACAATTTTTTTAGTAAATCCCCATAGAATGTTTTGAGAGCCTTACCTTATGAGTGCATCACAAGATAGGAAGAGGATGGTCAATAGCAGTGAACGCATGATGAAGAAAGTCTCCGGGCTTCTTGCTTGATTGCCTTCTTGTGTTCTTGTATCACATATATATTTCAACTCTTATCTAGCTACAGTCTATTTTGTTCTTTTTATATTTAACACCTATAATTTCGCATCATTACTTTATCTGATAGTGTTGTTGGATAAGCCTTTTTTAATGCAGCCTTTAAGTATGTTCTATCTTACTCTTTATATTCACCTAACTGCCACTGACGTTAATTTTTGTTTATCCTTTAGCTCTCTCTCTGACTCTAACTCTCACTACTTTGATTATTCTGCTCTCTTATATATAACTCTCTGAAGCTCACCAAGTTGGTAGGGCTGTTCCAGTCTTCTCTGGATAGAAAATGTTTTAGATATTGGCTTAACCTTCGTCATTGTAATAACATATACGTCAAAAGATGATACCCATGGGAATACACTTAAACAAATAAATAAAACATTTTAAGAAACAAGAGAGACAGCATGTTAAACAGGAAAGGCTAGACACAACCCAGAAACCATAGCTATCATTAAAATCTGCAGACCATCAATCTCAAAACTCATACAAAATAATATATTGAGTAATTCATTGTAAAACTTTATTCCAGAGGAATAATTTGTATTCTGAATATTTTATTCTATTACGCAGAATCTTGCAGTGGCAGTAGTTACATAGAACCATATATAGATAGTAGTGATAGGCAAATTTGCTTGAGTTAAGTGCACAGGTGTGTTTGGCGAAGATGCTGCCAACCTCAATGCGAAACCCCACTGAAGTCAATCAGAGGTTCAGTGTTAAAAATGAATTCTCTAGGCTAAGGACTCGAAACGGCTTTGCACGGTCGTTTCGGGCAGCTCCTGGGAAGGGAGGGTGCTGCGTGTGATTAGCACGCAGCCCCTGTCCTTCTCTATGGGAATACGCGGCCGTACGCCACCCTACGCTCACCCGCCCTGCACGTCCGTGTGGGTGCGGGTGCCCGTACTCGTACGCTGACAGGATGGATACTGTCTGCATCCAAGCCGGGGCACCAGCACGCATACGGACCTGCTCTTGGTGTGAGCGTAGGGCGGCGTACGGCCGCATAGTCCCATAGAGAAGGAGAGGGGCTGCGTACTAATCACATGCAGCACCTGTCCTTTCCGGGAGCTGCCCAATACTAATACTAATTTCTGACACCACAAACAAAAACAAAACAAGCAACGTGGGGTCCCCCCTAATTCCTACCAGACCTTCTAGGTCTGGTAGGAATGTTAGAGGGGACCCCGTGTAATAATAAAAAAAAACAACAGCCTGCAGTTCCCTGGTAATTCATACCAGACCCTTTAGAGGAACCGCCAACACCAAAAATGTAAAAAAAAGATGCCACACCCCCTTGTGAATAAGTAAGGGGTACTTGTACCCCTACTCATTCACTAAAGGGTTAAATAAAATGTAAATAAACACACCACACTTTAGCAAAAAATCCTTTAATTAAACAAAATACAATTTTTTTTACAATTCCTTTATTTAAAATAAATAAACTAAATGTCCCACAAAGTCATTCCAGCGTCGGCCAACAATTGGAAAAGCACCCCCAAAAACTCCCCGATGCAATGTTTACATTGAGCAGTGGGCAGAAATAAACAAAGCCTGCTACTGGCTATTTAAAATTAAAGTACACAATAGCAGGCTGGGTAATGCTCCGCCCACTGCCTGATGTCAGTCACAGAGGAGTGGAGATCCTCAGCAGAGGAGCGGACCTGAAAGAGAACTTTCTCTTCAAGTCCGCTCCTCTGCAGGAGCAATAGCCATTCTATTATTGGCTATTTTAAATTGCAATAGCCAATAACAGAATGGCTAATGCTCCGCCCACTGCCTTCTGTCAATCAGCAGAGGAGCAGACCTGAAAGAAAACTTTTTGTCTCAGGTCTGCTCCTCTGGGACTCACAGAAAGCCGTGGGCGGGGCAATAGCCAGCTTGCTATTAGCTATTGCACATTAGAATAGCCAATAGCAGAACGGCTACCTCCCACTGCCTTCTGTCAGTCCCAAAGGAGCGGACCTGAGAGAGAAAGTTTTCTTTCAGCTCCGCTCCTCTGCTGATTGACGCTGGAATGACTTTGTGGGACATTTTGTTTATTTATTTTGAGTAAAGGAATTGTCAAAAATTCGTGTTTTGTTTTTTGTTCAATTAAAAGGTTAAGGTGTGGTGTTTTTATTTACATTTAATTTAACCGTTTAGTGGATGAGGAGGGGTACAAGTACCCCTTGCTTATTCACAAGGGGGGTGGCATCTGGGTGCCCCTTTTTATGAAATGGGGTACCCAGATGCAGATTGCCTACAGACCCCCACAACCACCAGGTCAGGGATCCCATTGTATTTTTACTTTTTTGGCATTGGGGGTTCCCACTTAAAATTATTACCAGACCTAAAGGATCTGGTATGAATTGCCGGGGACCTACGCTGTTTTTGTTAAAATTATTATTATTGTGAACAGTTAAACACTTTTGTGTATTCTGTGACAGCTGTCAGACTCTTTACATTGGGGATGGAAGTGTCAGCAAAGAAGCAGAAGCTGTTACCGAATAACACAGATCTCTCAGCTTCTTTCATGATTTACATTTTGTAACAATATTGTTTTATTTTGTTTTCATTTGAGATACATGTGCGGGGGAAGCCAGAGAGCGGTAAATGACAGCTCTTCCGCTTGTTGTGTTTCATTTCTGAATATAATTTCAGTTTGGAACAAAACGAATTGTTCATATCTAGTTTGGAATAGATCAGTGTTCCTGGATGCATGGTAGAGGGCCACTTACAGATACCGATGCTGCCACCCGGTCATTAACTTGAATGGCTGAGGGGAGCCACATCTAAATGAAATATTTGGGAGTCCTGCACATTTAAATCAGTCCCTGCCCTCAAGGAGCTTACAATCTAAGGTCCCTATCACAGTGAGAACATTCAAATCCCTTGCAGATAGTGTCCTGACCGGGATATAAACCCAGGGTCCCACAGTGCGGTCAGGCAGAAGCGCTAACCACTAAGCCACTGTTCTACCCAAAGTTTGCTGGGAGCCAAACTCTGCACCGAACCCAAACCCAAACCCAAACTTCAACTTTATTTTTCAACTCTTGATTTATGAAATTGCTGACAATAATTGTACAAGTGCTACATGATTTTAAAAAATGTGCTATTTACTGATGCATCACATTGTATTGTCTGTTTTTGTGGTAGAGCAGAGGCTGTCACCAGTATACCGAATGGGCCTGAAGGACAAGAAGTCAGCTGTGTTTAAATATCTCTCACTGCAATCATAACTTTATTTGAAGCATAAGGAACTCCTGAGACTGTCAGACATTTCAGACATAACATGCGTCCCCAATGGATCCATTAATAAAGTTAAAATATTTTTACCCCTGTTAAAATGGCACTACTCCCAAACATGAGGAGTTTACTTGTCTTGATTCTGTCCCATTACTTAGACATCTTACAATCCAGAACATAATAGTATTTGGGGCTCAATTAGACTGTGTCTATCTGAGGCAACTTTATTTAAACATAAACGAAGTGGAGGCTTGGGAGTACCCAAGTTCACTAAATATTACCAGGCAGTGCAGGTTTTTTCCCTTACTAAGTATCATGTGATCTGAGAAGTTCCTCTATGGGTTAATATTGAAGAGGTTGTCAGGGTTTCTTACCCTTCCTTTTCCAGTTGCTTGCTGCATGACTTGTATAGTGTTTTTTAGGGATGCTCCGATACCGATACTAGTATCTAGTGTAGTATACTAGTATATACTATATACATACTAGTATATAATATATAGTATATACTAGTATACTAGTGCCGATACTGAGTATTTGGGGGAGTACTCCTACTCGCCCAAATGCTCCGATACCTAGCACGAGTACTTCCTGTATCAGGAAGCCGGGCATTACACGCTGCCCGGTTTCCTGATTGGCCAGGAAACGGCTCCAGGAAGCTAGCAAATCCGGAAGCCGGGTGCCGTGTAACAACACAGCACCCAGCATTCTGATTGGCCGGGAAGCCGGCGTCATGCTCCCTCGTCATCTCATGAATCATAATATTAAGAAAGTGACCTTAAAGCATTAGTTTGTATTGCTTTAGAAAAAATGTGGCCTGTCCCTTTAAGAAAAAGTATCGGTAATTGGTATCTGCGAGTACTTGAGCAAAAGTATCGGTACTCGTACTCGGTCTTAAAAAACTGGTATCGGTGCATCCCTAGTGTTTTTGATACTGCCATTCCTCTTTGGCACCCTCTTATGACCAAACCCGTTAACATCATCATTCTGCTACTAGTAGGAAAACTCCTGACAAATTTTTGCCTCAGAGTGATAATGCAAACACCAGCTCATTATTTAACCATCAGCTTGTCCATGCAGTCTCCGGCCTAGTTTTTGTTCTGATCTACCAAGTGTTCTGCAGTTCCTGTTTCTGTGTATGACCCTGGCTCTGGCTGACTGATCTTCTGGTTCCTGACTCCAGCTATTGTTTCCATTCATCCTGCTCTCAGTGTTCCCTGACCTGGTTCGGCTGACCACCCGCTTTGGCATCTGACCTTTGGCTTGGCACTGACAACGTCCTGTACTTTCTCCATTGTTTTTTGCATTTTTTGTTCATTGTTGTTTTCAGTGAACTCCTTTTATTTGTTAAACCTGCACTTTAGGTTTCTGCCTGGTTTCTTGGTTCTCTAAGAGGTGGATTGTGCCCATTTATATACAGACAATCTGCATTTAAATGCCTACCAGGTCCCCTTGCACTTATCCCATTATTGCTCACTCTCAGTCAGCTGGACTGGTTTCCCCCCACACCCCATTACTTTCCTTCTTGCACAACCACTCTTTTTACCCTGGCTAATTATTCCCATCCTACTTCTCCACCTGGACGAAGCTGGAGGTTTCTAGAGTCTATCAATTGGTATCTGATTAGGTTGTCAAATCAGTTATAAAAAATATAAACTCCCTTTGACCAAAATATTTAGATATTTACAAAAATAAACACTTCCTTATGTCCCATCTCAGGTCGTTGGACCTTTAATATAGCCTCATTTTAATACATTTTCTACAGGTTCCGCACTCCTGAGGCCTAATTTCCTATTTATACTTAACTCTTGTTTCTCATGCATACTGTACTAAGCCCACCTACATGAATCAATGGCGTGCAGACCTCAGTGGAGAAAGCTAAGTGTGATCAGATCTGGGATACATCTAAAATGTTTTCACTGAATGTAGCAGCGCTTGAGACCTCTTCAAAGTATTGGCCTCATGGGATTTCAAACTGACTATTCACCCTCTTGTTTTAAGGTATCCAATTGGGAGTGTACACACTTGCATGTATGGTGGTCTTGCCCTCGGGCCCAGGCATTTTGTCCGATCATATTCAGAATGATCTGTGGCCTGTTGACCTGCTACACCCTGCCCCCCAAACATCACTAACTCCCAGTTTAAACTACAGCTGCGTGTGCTTACCGACACCAAGAAGAGCGTTGCAAGTGCATGGCGGACCTTGAAACCAAAAGCTGAGTGTGCTTGAAACCAAAAGTTGGATAACTCAAGCTGTTATACCTGAAAAGAAAAGTGTATATACTAAAGTATAGTAGTCTCGGATAGACAAATACCTGCCTCTTAGCTCTGACCACTCTCTTCTGGAACCTTGAAGAGGTCCTCTCCTGTTGTTGGAGCTATGAGCGAACTACAGCTGCCCACACCTGTTGACCTGACTTAGTTATTTAATCCTTGGGATCCCTTACCATCTTCTTCTCGTGTCTTCTTTCTTCCCTCTGTTTACTTATCTTGTCTGTTTCCATGTGTTGGAGCATGTGTTGTGCAAAATGTCAGCCATGATATATACAGTATATGCTGGAAGTCCCTCTTCAGATGGACTCCGCACCAGGGAATGCATATTTTGAGGGCTACCTGTACCCTTATTCCCTGCCTACTCAAGATTGCTAAAATATGATATGCTATAGTGATGTTTATATTTTCAATTGCTAGCTGTCTCAGCTCATGTTCATTGCTCAGCTATATTTGTTTTTACTGGACATAGATGCTCTATAATTTCCTTTTTGTATCCAATAATATTTTTACCCAATTACACAATTAACAAAATATATATCATGGCTGACATGACAACACATGCTGCAATATATGCAAATGTATTCAATTTATTTTACAATGTATATAGATAGACTAGGGGTAGGCAACCTCGCTACTCTAGCTGTGGTCAAAAATACAAATCTCTGGGAGTCATGCCTGTAGCTGCAATGCCTTATGGGATTTGTAGTTTTACCACAGCTGGAGTGCCAAGGTTGCCTACCCCTGAGCTAGACAGTGAGATGGGGGCAACAGCTTTACTTTTAATGTAGCTTTGCTTCCAAGGAAAATACAGCATCAAGTAGGGAGTTTAACATGTAGTGAGAGTCCACGAGTACATTTCAAAATGGCCACAACTAGGTTTATTGCATGTCTAGTAGTCAATAAAATATAAACAGCACTGGCAAAATGATTTGTCTTAGGCAGCATGCATGTCCATAGCAAGGAAACCTTTTCTATCAGGAAATTGGATCTTGCTTCCAAATCCCCACACTTACTTGTTAAAGCTGCTGCCAGACAGCATCTCTCTGCAGAGAGCAACATGCTCTTTCTTCCTCAAGGCTTGAAAGACTTTGAGAAAGATTCCTGTAAAGGGTGCTACTTCTCCTGTGAAGAACAATCTTAGCAGTGGCACAACTGTCCTTACCCCAGTTTCTCAGGTAAACACTGAAGTCAGTCCAAACTAACTTTCCCAATGGTTCTCTCAAAACTGGTTTCAAATGATGGCATAAATATTTCATATAGTGTCATTATATAGAGACAGTCATTTATATGGAGCTTCTGCGCTAAAAAAAAAAAGCTGATTACTAATATAAGAAGTAAAATTAAACCCTTAGACAGCAAGTGTTCTACATTTTTTAAAAGTATGTTTGTAAAAATGCTCAATAAAAAACTATTGGAATTTAAAAAATAAATAAAAATGCTCAATAAAAAACTATTCGAATGTAAAAGTATGTTTGAAGTTAAAGGTAACTTTACCTACTGCATAAGATACATTGTTGAAGTTTACTATTGTTTATTTTTGGATTTCTGTGATATTATATGTCTAAAACGTTTGTTATAGACAACGTAACAGCAGCAATAAAGAGGGTTTTTTTTTCTAGCAGCATCCATAGTTCTTTTGTGACTGGGGTCATGTGTAAAACCATTTATGGACTAGAACACTTCTATCACAAATGTTCTCTTTACTTTCCCATCCTTAGTTGCTTAGTATATTCTTATAAGTTTAATCTTAAGGTCAAGAGGCAACTTTCTGGAATCACAGTGTTTTCCCACACTGAGCCTTATTATTGATCTCAGCATAAACGTAAAAAGTTGTTCCCAATGTCATACAGGTTGGACTTATGATGATAGATCAGGAGGGTACGTGGGAACTGTGTACTGAAAATGAAATAATTTATGGTTTAGCAATTTGTGGCATGATTTATGTAATAGCATTAGAAAGACCCTTTGGTTCTAAGATTTTTATTTTTTTTACTCTGAACAGATAGAAGTATAAATCTTGGGTGTTGGTGGCAGCTAACAATTTAACAACTAAATAAGAGCTAGAATCGTACGGCCTATATTACTATGGCACCAACAATATTGTAGCAAAACAAATATCACGTTCCACAAAACAATATATTTTTATGTTATAAAAACCTATGCCATGTCAAAAACAAAATATCTAGAACACACATAACTTAGATCACAGGCACTAAAATTCTGTGGTAAAATGATTGCACACATTTTGTGCAGGTATCCTTGTTTTAAAAAATTCTATGAAGATCTGCCAGTATACAAGTTTTACTGAACATTACTAAATCAGTTTTCATAATTATAAGTATTTTATTTACAAAAGTAAAGCATTGTGCGTTTCTTTTTTTCAGGCCAGAGATGATCATTTAGGTCATCTCAGCAAGTCTGCACTATCTTCTCCAGAATCCCGCAGTGAGGTCAATGGCAGGTGAGGCACCCCACCTGGAAGAGTGGTCGCTGGCGCAATGACTCACAGCCTGTGAGGTTGGAGGAGAAACCGCTCTGCCTGTGGGGTGTAGGAGGGATGGAGGAGACAGGGAGGAGCCTCTCTGTCCCTCACTTGCTTGTCACAGATGAGGAATCTAGATAGATGTTGTCAGTGGGGTTTTTCAGATAGCTTGTACCAATGGCGCTTTGCTATGGGTCCAAACCATCCACAGAGCTCAAGCACTTGACTCCAAGTCAGAGGCTTGTTGTAGCTCTGACCTCACTGTGTTAAGTTACACACAGCACCGGGTAAGTCCACTGCTGTGTAAACTAATATAGGTGTCAAAAGCCGGCTAAAGCACCGCCTGTAATTAACAGGCGGCGCTCCATCCATGACAGGGTGGAAAGCCTTTCCCCCTTGTGTAACCTGTTAGAAGCCAGTCTGAATGGAGAAAAGGCTGTCAGTTTCAGACATGAAGCTGACAGCTTTTTCTTCCATAATGACAGGTGAGGCTCTGCTTCACCTGCCTCCCCAGACTGCACATCCCTGATCCGCTCCTTGCAATTAAGCATGAGCTTTGGGTTCAGGTCGAAGTTGTGTTTAAGAAAAACCCAACCTGTTCACAGTTGGTGGATATTCGCTGCCATCGCATTAGCAACTAACAGACAATATTTTATTTCCTGGCTTCAAAACTTGGGTCAGGTATCTTAGAATGGCCAATATGGGAGCTTTTTTACATGCCAAACCCTCGCTATAAAAAGACAGGATTTCCAGCAGCCATATTGACATTGTGCCTAGCTGTGATAGGAAAAACTTCGAGAGTGCTGCTGGTAAAGTGCATAGGCACAGATTAATGTAGACGCTAGTCTCTTAAAGTAGCTGTAACCCTTCATGCAATGTTCTTTTAGGTAGCAAAATGCTATCTATCTTGGGGAATTCGGGGGTGGGGGGATGTGTGCTTTGCAGCCTTTTTACAGCCTCTCCATATGCACTGTCTACAGCCATAACATAAGGTTGCCAGATTTTCAAAATAAACCACCCCCACTTTTAAACCACACCCATAGACCACCCCCCCATTTGTAACCACACCTACAAATCACATCCCCATTGTTAACACACCCTCAAACAATTGTTCACATACTTTTATAATAGTAGGCAAGCATTCAAGGTATAAAGATAAAATAAACAGATTTTAAAGAATGTATGTAATCAAAGTGAGGAGGGATATCTTGGGACACCTGGAGGTGTGGCCAATAAAGTGGTTGTCGCTTCATGGTGTCGGAGTGAAATGAGCTCCAACAATGTCACTGTGAAAATATAAACCTATCCTACCTTTTTAGCTTCAGTGATGCCTATATTTGTAGCCATATTAGTGCCCTTTCACTGACACAGTTGAGTACTGTCTGTGATACTTTTTTTACTTGCACTAACAGTTTAATTTTTAGCACAAGCATTTGGGGTGTGCCCTTCTTCTTGGCCCAAGGAAGGGAACACCACAAAATCGTTTCCCTAAAATGAAGCTGCAAACAAATATAAAAAACAGACAGAACTCAAATGTGTTGTAGCTTCAGTGAGAATCTTGGCATTCACTTTTATTTACAGTGCAGTGGTCAGTAGTATTTAGCACAAAATTCAGGGGTCAGTAGTATTTAACACAGAGTTTAGGGGTCAGTAGTAACTAAACAGAGTTTAGGGATGAGTAGTACAAAACGCACAGTTTAGGGGTCAGTAGAAAATGATCAGAGTTCAGTAGTAAGTAAACAGAGTTCAAGGGTCAGAAGCAAGTAACGCAGAGTTCACAGGTCAGTAGTAAGTAACACAGAGTTCAATAGAAAGTGATGCAGAATTTAGTAGTACGTAACACAGAGTTCAGTAGTAAGTAGATTTTAGTAGTAAGTAATGCAGAAATTAGTAATAAATAACACAGTGATTAGTAGTAAGTAATACAGAGTTCAATAGAAAGTGATGCAGAATTTAGTAGTAAGTAACACAGAGTTCAGTAGTAAGTAGATTTTAGTAGTAAGTAATGCAGAAATTAGTAATAAATAACATAGTGATAAGTAGTAAGTAATACAGAGTTCTGTAGTAACACAGCATTTAGTAGCAAGTAATGCAGAGTTCCGTAGTAACACAGAAATCGACTGTGTACCATCCTCAGGTTCTATTCCTGGTCCCTTGCACTGGTGTGTCCAAGGGCTGCAACCACTCTCTACTCTACTCTCACCTACAAGGTGATATTCCCTGTACCCAATGCCATCACCTCTGCCAGTCCAGTATCAGGCGTTTTCTTTGTTTCTGCTGGGACTTGACTATAGGCAGTTTTATTGTAATGGTCTGGCTCTTCCATGTTGCTGCTTTCTAGCAGTTTCCATCTTCCTTTAATTGTCATCTTGACTGCCTCTCTGGGAGTCATATACATAAATCATCTACATTTGGATATTTATTAATTCACATTACTCCATTTTTTTTTCATTCAAACCTGGATACATACTTTTATTTGATGGCTTCAATAAAACAAATCTCTTATTTAATCTGCTTTACAACACTTGTATGTGCTAATTATTTTTTTCTTGTTCTCTTTCATTGGGTCCCTTGAGTGAATGGAATCTCAGCTCGTAGTTTGTCAAGGTGAACAAAGGTGGGAGGGGAAGCGCTCCAACTGAGTTGTACCTGTCTAATGGGTGGGGGTCTGGATGGGTGCGGGGAGATGGTGCACTGGAGTGTGAGACCGTTAGAACGGAAACCAGGGGATGGTAAGGCAAAAGTGGAAAATGGGTATTGGGGAGGACAGAAAACTGGGGGTGGGGTCGGTGGGCAAGAACAAGAGACAAAGGACAAAAAACAAGAGAAGGGGGCAGTGAGAGATCAGTAACAATAGACCTAAAAAATTGTGCGTAGCCACTCACCGCAAGGAAAGTGGTGGCGTGCCGTCATCGATTGGCATGGTGGTGTTGAGGTTAGACTTCTCGTGAGGACGGTTGATCCGTGTGGTTGATGAGTGGGTCAAGACGTTGTTGGTGTCAGACCGTCCGGGTGGCGGTGGTGTTGGTCCGGTTGACAAAGCAAATAGCATACAGAGGTTGAGAATTCACAAATTAAGCAATGTGATAAGATAAGTAGTAACTCACCACAAGGTAATGAGTGATGTGCTGTCATCGACGGCGGATAAAGGTGGTGGTCCTCTGGATTTTACTGTATCCGTGTCCCATTCGGTGTGTGGAGAAGTTTCTGATGGTGGAGATGAAACAAACACCGCCAAGGCCGGGGCCGCAGCCCGGATGGCGCGCGTGTGTGTGGAGGCAGTAGGCGGCTGTGGGGGTGTTTCGGCGCCCAAGGGGGCGGGGCGCTGGGCGGCCAAAGGATAGGGACGGCCGGGGAGGCCCGTGAAACAGACTGGGTGGGAGGCTGAAGTGGGGGAGCGGCTGAAGTGGAGAGGCACCAACACCGCTAGGGCCGGGGCCGCAGCCCGGAGGGCGCGTGCGTGTATGATGGCCGTTGAGTGAGACTGTCACTTATTATTATAAAAAAAATACAGCCTCATTCACACTGGCAATGACATACACGTGTTTACGTGCATTTTATTCAATGAAGGCTTGTCATTTCAGATGGTGGAAGCCCCAACCAGAAACAATGCTCTGTATAATCTATTTATTTCAACCAACAGAGAGCTCATTACAAATCATAATGTAGTTACATTTGCCTTAAGTTACAGGAAAGAGAGGGATGCTGACGTGGCAAGACCGCTAAATTTCAAAAAGGGTAACAAAACTAAGCTGCACTCCCTACTGATTAATGTTCAAAGGGATCAAATAAGCAAAGAACAAGTAGGGGTGTTTCATGGATATTGTAAACAACTGCATTTGCCGGTGTATTCCACTGGGAACAAATATAAAATAATACAATTAAAATCTGTTTGTTGAGTCCTAATGTAAAAATAAAAATAATGAGACTGGCTTTAAAAAAATACAAACTGGAATGGACACCCTCAACATTTCAGAGCTACAAGAAATGCAACAAGAGATGCAAAACGGCAATTGGGGCAGCTAAAATAGAATATAAAAACATATTGCTAAAGTAAGTAAAACAAATGCAAAAAAGTCTTCAAATATATTAATAATATAAGGCTGGGTTCACACCTGGGCGTTCCAAATAGGAGCGTTTTATGCTTGTTTTTTCAGCACCTTTTTAGCACGTTTCAACACGTTTTTTTGTTCACTGAATTGGTGTTCGACGCTCGTTTTTTAACCTCCCGGGCGGTAAGATTCCCCCCCCCCCTTTTTCTCTATCTTTTTTCGTTTAAAAAAAAACTTTTTAAACTTCCCGCCGGTTCCGCCCCCCCTGCGACGCGGATGCTCGCAAGGGACGAAACCCGGAAGACGGCAGCGGCCGGAGGACACAGCGGGGATCACGGACAAGGTAAAACCTACGCTGTATTCCCGACCCCGAGCCACACTCGGGAATACCAATGGATACGCGCTGAAATACGCCCCAAATAAGTTCCTGTACTATTTCGGGCATAGGGCATTTTTCAGCGCTGAAATACTCCCAGGTGGGAACCATGCCCATAGCACTCAATAGGATTTCACTTGCTGAGCGTTTTTCAGCGCTTTGATCAGCGCTGAAAAACGCCCAGGTGTGAACCCAGCCTGAAGGTTAGGACAGAACACATAGGCCCCATAAAAGCTTACAATAGGAGGTTGCTCACACGTGGTGAGTAGAAGGCAGATGTATTAAATCTGTTTTTCTCTACAGTTTATTCAAAACAAAAAAAAAATGGTTTTGATAGTACAGTAATGCAAATAACATTGTGCTGAATATCTCTACCGCTGTACTGAATGTACCTCTGTGGCTCTGTTAGTAAATCATCAGGACCAGTTGGCTAACACCTGTGAGTCCTCTACAAAGCTCGGTTTTAACCAAACCATTGTTTCAGACACCATCTGATTGGTGTAAAGCAAATATGTTACCTGTATTCCAAAAAGTGTTGAGATGTGTGTCAGGAAACTGCAGACCAGTCAGGGTAACATCAGTAGTATTTAAAATATTTCAGGGGCTGGACAAGGACTTTATTCAAGAATCTGTTAGCAACAATAGTTGTATCACAAGTAACCAGCATGGATTAATGAAAGACCATCCTAGTCAGACCAACCTGGTAACACCCTATGAGGAAGTGAGTAGGAATGCCAGTGGATGCACTATAGCTGGATTTTGCGAAGGCATTTGAGACGGTGCATCATAAACATTTAATTTACAAAAGTACATGGTTATGTACATGGTTAGAAAACTGGTTACAGAAATGTGTCCAG
Source organism: Nanorana parkeri (assembly GCF_000935625.1). Lineage (NCBI taxonomy): Eukaryota > Metazoa > Chordata > Amphibia > Anura > Dicroglossidae > Nanorana > Nanorana parkeri. Next base: position 1,123,727 of record NW_017306345.1, on the reverse strand, counting down.
AGAGTAGGCATACATTACTGGTTTTCTAAATAGAATAAGCTTGTGAGTGATGTGCCCTAGGGCTCTGTTCTGGGGCCAATGTGTTTATTATTGATAATGAGGTTGGAAAAGGGATTTTAATTGCAGTATTTGCTGAAAAAGCCAGGGAAACAATTTGGCATAATGATATATTGTTGTTACAAGAAGGCCTATATCAAATATGGGTAGGCACCTATATAGCAGATGAGGTGCAATATTAAAAAAATTAATGTTATGCATTCTGTATAAATAGGTGAATCAGCAAAGGAAAAGGATTTTGGGGGTTCTTGTAGATCACAGACTAAGCAACAGCAGTCAATGGAAATCTGCACCTAACAAAGCTATAAGAGTACTTCATTGTATTAAAAGATAAATCCATAATTCTGCCCCTTTGTAACAAAACTGGTTCAGACTTTTCTTGAATATGCAGTTCAGTTTTGGTCACCTATCCACAAAAGGTATGATCTTGAACTAGGAAGAGTTCAGAGAAGATCAAAACAATTAATGGGGGATTGGAGGACCTCCATTATGAGAAACATTTACAAAGATTACATTTATTCACTCTAGAGAAGAGATCTCAGGTGGGATTTGACAAGATAAAGGGGACCTGTTCCCTAAAACCTTGTCCATCCTTTCACCTCTATCCATCACCTGGTGTTTACTTATCCAAACCTTGTGTATGGCAACTCTTATTGTAACAATTATCGTGGAGGAAATTCACAATATCTGTTAACTATATTATGCAATTTGTACTGCACTTTGACTGCATCTGACTTTGTATAGTTCAGCAATTGTGACTTTGTGTATTACTGGAAAGGCCTTCTCACACGCTTTCATCCAGGACACAAGCTTAGGTAGTTTCTTTTTGCGAGCTAGCATCTGCCAGTTTGTCCAGGACCTGTGACTGGTGTGTAAGGAGTTCTTTCCAGGTAGCATTGAACACTTCAATGTTATTCAGGTAAGGGACTGCGAATGCTTCCAGCCCTTCCAGCAGGGCATTCATGACCCTCTGAAAAGGGGTGATGGCAAATTTTTTATCTCAAACAGCATTTCCGTGAACTCAGATTCAAAATGCGGTGATAGAGGCTGATTTTTCCCATACTTCAGGTGCAAATATCCTTCTGTTCAGATGCATGATTGGTAGATGGTGGGCAGCAGCCACCTTTTCCAACAACGCCATTACTCTTGGCACAGAGTAGGAATCATCAGTAGTAATGGTGTTTAACATTCTGTAGTCCATGCAGAACCTGATTGTCTGATCTTTTTTGGGGAGTAGGACTACTGGTGATGCCCAGATACTGTGGAACATCTGAATGACTCCTAACTGGAGCATCTTCTCAATCTCTCTCTGCATGTCTGCCTCTGCCTGCGCCACCAGCAAAATGTGATAGGCAGACTGTTTGGTGGGAGCATGCTCCCCAGTGTCTATCTTGTGGACCTGTTATGCTGTGCTGCAAACACTTCCAACAACTGAGTATCTTGTGTGGAAGAAAGGTGTGAATTGATCCTGAGTGCTAACTAACAAGTCGAACAGTGCTCCCTTTTTAAAGTTGACTGTTGTTTTACACTTAATCTCTCAGTCACAGTCTTCAGAACTCTCTCTCTTATATTGATCAGTCACAATCATTGTACTATAAGCGTGTTTCTCTTCTGTTTCTCCATTGTGAGTGCTAACAAAATTCTGGGGGGAACTCGGCCAAAGGTACCTTGCCAGAATCTGGCCTACATTGTGCTATAGATTTCCACATGCACAGAGCAGAATGGCAGTGCTCCTCACTTTTTCTCAACCCATTACCAGCTGACTCCAGCTGTCACATTCAAACTGTTATTTCTTCTCCTGCCCTGCCTCCTGATGAGAGCAAAATTTTACTGTGTTAGAAGCAATCTTAGATTGTTTTGACTAAACCTTTCCTACAGTACACCTAATTTGGGGATCTAATATTGGGCAACCTTTACATATGTCAGCTGAGAGAGAGACCAGCTGTTGATATTCACGACCTGCTTTACATGTGCATTCAGATTCGGACGAACTTGCAAATCAATGAAATTCCGTTTCAATTAATTATTATATGCCAGAATATACAAAAAACTATATTTCGGCATATAGTAATTTGTTTACAGAACGCGCAGTGCCCATCTTGGAGGCAGAGTGCATGACATCACATGATGCCGGGCGTGTGTGGCATCAGGTGATGTCATACGCATGGATACACCAAGATAGCAGTGCCCATACATGCATATGACGTCACCCGACACCACGCTAACGCGGTGCCATGTGACCTCATGCATTCTGAATCCAAGATGCATGCACAGAACGTGCTGGTGGCCTATATGGCCGCTGTGCATTCTGCTGCTTGAATGTGTGATTTCAGATTTGGAGGTTCATTGCCTCCAAATCCGAAACAGCATAATTATTCATTTTGTCAAACAAAACAAATAAACATTTTTTATTTATTTTTCATTTGTTTCATCTGTAACACATTTTTATGCTGTGCACATGTCTACTACCTGCAGGAGCATAACAATATCCCTTAAAGAGACCCCAATATTCATATGTAAAGGTTGCCTAATATTAGATCCCCAAATTAGGTATACTGTAGAAAAGGTTTAGTCAAAACAATCTTAGATTGCTACTAACACAATTCTTTAAAACTGAATGAAAAACTTAATTCAGGTCAGCATACTGAAGCAAATTTTTGTTTCAGAACAAGTAGCCTGGACTTATCATTGAAGTTAATATACAGTCAACATATTCAATGTGAAGGCTCAGATGCTTAGAATGGAAGAATTTTTTAATAATTCAACTGTTTTACTCCTAGTTGGCCACAGCTGATGACACATTCTTCTTGAGATGACTAAATACAAAGAAAAGAAGCAGCAACCCAGAGGAGCTTTATCTTGGGCTCTTGTAAGAGTGCTGTACACTAATAGAAAATGTACTAAATAGAGTTTACAAGATGTGACTCAAGGAGAGAAATGAGTTTAATCAAATACACAGGAAAGCACATGCTATATTTACTTCAGTTAGAAAACAAAAAATGTCAAAGTTGGAAATGATAATTTCTAGCACATGTACTGTATAATTATATGGCACATTTACATTTTCAAATGGAACAAATAATCATAGTAAGAAGAAAACCTCACTGACCTCAAACAAGCATGCATATTAGAAAAGTCAGAGTAGTCAGAAATCCTTATTGTATTGTATTGAAACAAGAAGGTCAGCATGACATTTGCAGCCTCATTGTTTCTTTTAGTAAAGGTTCTCTTCAGGCAGCCTCAAATGCTTATTTCAGGCTGGCAGGGCAATGAAGGTGAAGCTCTACTAAAGCTATTTAGGTTAAAAGATTGTATAGTGGCAAGTCAGGTAACAGTAAGGTCAGGTGCACACTTGGGTGATCCCGGGATCCGTGTCCTAGGACCGAGTACTTGTGTGCGATTGCACACAGCGCTTGCCGCATGGCTCTATTGATTATCGATAGGGTTATTTCCACACGACAATCACTGAATAAGGTACATGTACCTTTTTTCGCAACATGCACTGCATGTTTTTTTCCAGCCGGGATTGCATGGGAGGAATTGTGGTGGCAAACCGCACGATCTGCCTAGCGCAGATCGTATACATCCGAATTTAGTCCGAATGTAAATTTGGACGAAAACAAATGCACCAGTTTAATGTGAACATACAGAGTATTAAAAAAAACATAGGGTTCGGTAAGAACTACTGTACATGCCGAAGACCTCAAAACCTTCAGCAACCCTGCCATGGTGCATCTGAATAATCTCTGTAGGGGAAACTATAGGGACTATAGGGGAAATATGTTAGCATCAGGTCCATGAGTCTACCTGTATAAGGAAGACTTTTTCTAATTGTGAGGGCCGAAACACACTTTTCTGATGTGTTATGGTAACACTGTTCATTTTTTTTTAATCCATCCTGCTGTCTTGGCAGCCCATTAAAAATGAATGGGCTGCCTTAATGCAACTCACATTAATCGATGACACAACACACCACAATGCCAAAGTGTGAATGGGTCCTAAAAGGATTTTTAATTACCTTATATTTAGTCAGGTTGACAAAAGTCCATTGAGTTCAATCAGCAGAAACCGTTACCCACAGTTGGGCCAGAATAAGGCAAAACCCCTTGTAATGCTTTGTCTAATTCGCTTCAACAGGAAGAAAAAAATCTTTCTGTAAAGTTTGTAAAAGTATGTAAAAATAGACGCCCCCAAAATAAAATCCTAAGATTCTAGTGATAAGTGATAACTCATTGGACTGAAATTCTGTCTTTAGAGAGAGGACACATTTCCCAGGACACTTGTTGTGCAGTAAGTGGAAGGGGGAACTTGTTACTTACTTGTTTCTGGTGGGAGATTCCTGTCAGTTACACCCCTGTTGCCTCAGAATGGTGAGTGTCCTCCATTTCATTGCAGGTAAGAGAGATTATTCTCATAATCATAACTTGGAATATAAAAGATTAAAATGCTCAGGTTTATGTTCCTGTGACAAGAGAAAGCAATTACAGTGTGATTATAGGACAAGCAGTAGCTTAAAAAAATGACCAGAAGTGATTTTCAAGATTTGCCCCTATAGACTTTAGTGGGGTTTAAATGAACGTTTGCAATGTGCAAATTTTCTCATGAGTTTGATGGATGGGCCCATTAATCGAACCCATGCGCATTCAGCTGATCACTAATTCTGTGCGTTGAGAGAAAGCTGGTGGATCTTCTTGCTATGGTGTATAGTTGGAACATGGCTGAAGGCTGTGCACTCCTACCTATGCTGGATTCAAGCTCCTTTTATTTAACCACTTGCTGTCCAGAGCAATTTCTGGCACTGGACAGCAAGAAATATAAAAGATGGGGTCACGGCACGTAAATAGATACCAAACATGTGAAGCCTCAAAATTGTGTTTGCCTGTAAAACCGCAAAAAAATTACAAAACCCCAAATTTCCCATAGGTGATGCTTTAAAAGCTTTTATTGCTCATTAGTTTAGTGTTAACAGTGATTGATGGCTCTAGAATTATTGCTCTCAATCTGGCATTCACGACAATATGTAACATGTGTGGCGCAATTTAAATTTTTACACGTTGGCGCACCCGAAGCTTGTTTGCACTTGTATGTGCATGCACGTGGGGGCAGGGGACTTTAAGTCTGTAAACTCTGTTTACATGTGTCAGTGCTCATCACACCAGATTGATCTGCCTTGCGATCCTGTGCGGCCGGAGTGCGTGGCTATTGTGCCGTTCACTTCAATGGCCCACCACGTCCCCTCCTACCAAACTAAAAAGTGAGCCGGCCGCAAATGCGAGGCAGTGCGTTCTGGCTAGAATTGGGCCGGGACGCACTGCATGTGTTGTAAACGGGCCCTAAAATTTTTTACATTTATTGCCATCACATAGAGCAGTGGTTCTCAACCTTTCTAGGGCCGGGACCCTTTGGTAACATTTGCCAAGTTGTGGTGACCCCCAAAAGATAAAATTTAGGGATGATGCGGCTGCTGCAGCGACATCTGGAGGTGTGGCGGGGGGAATGACACTGCTGCGCTAGGAGAGAGCTGAGGAGGACTCTCACCTTGCACAGCGACCCACAGGTTGAGAACCACTGCTATAGGCAAAGACAGGACCGGGCTCTGCAGCTGGAACTAGAAGAATTGGATTCAAAGTGTGTGGCTATATAACGTATGAGGTACATACTCTGCAGTACTGTCACTGATAGGGATGACAGTGCGCAGTGTTAATCACAGGCACTGAGACATTGCCCGATCTCTGCAGCTGCGGACCGGGAAAATGGAATGCATAGCTAGAAGTGTGTTTTACATATTTTTTTGCTTGAATACATACATATTGCACCCGCCCTCTGCTGCTGCCAATCACTAGAAGGGGACCTGATGGAGAACTTCAGGTCCCCCTCTGCTGATTGGCAGCATCAGAAGGCGGTTGCAATAGCTAGTTTGCTATTGGCTTTTGCAAAGTGAAATAGCCAATAGGAATCTAGCTATGCATTCCTATGGTGTTTTTTTTTTTTTTCTGACTAGGCGACCCCTGGCAAATCGTCATTCGACCCCCGAGGGGGTCCCGACCCACAGGTTGAGAACCACTGACATAGAGGGATGACAAGCCCTAATGTCACCTAGGGACCCCAAAGAAGCAGCAGAAGCAGCTGTGCTTTTGGTATAACTATTTCAGGACATGACATTTTTTTCCCTTTTTCTCTTATTTTCAATATCCTTCAGCTGCTTTGGTTTCAAATTACAATTAACAACAACATGTGCCTTGCCAATATAATTTAAGGGCAGATTCACACCACACCAACATTGCATTCCTGAGCGGTCAGCCTCTGCAACGCAAGCTGGCCTGCTTGCTGCATTCCGGGGTAGGAGGGGGTGCGTGGCGGTGCATTGAAGTCTGCAAAAACAGTGCTTGCAGCATTTTTGCAGATCGCACTGGACTGGAACGCAGGCATCAATGTGCCATGCGTTCAGGTGCGGGCGATCACACTGTGGGTGGGGGGGGGGCGTGGCTGTGGTGCATGCATGTAAATGTGCGTCATTTAACGCATCTAGAAGCATTAATGGGCGCTGTAAAGCTTTCTCGCACAGGGCGCCTAAAGGCCTAAGGCCGGCCCTGAACCCAGCGTCCAGCCTGACAGATTTATCCCTGCCTGACAGAGTTATAGAGCAAATAAACGCAAGTGACAAGTGTAAATGAAGCCTTAGATTGACAAAGCCAGATATTTTGAAACATATTTTATTTATTTTGAATAAATTGGAAACAAAGTAATTCTAAGCAGAAAAAAACAAAAACCCACTTGGCCATGCACAGATGACACGACCCTCTGCTCAGTGGCGGAACTACCGCCGGTGCAGCCGGTGCGAGCGCACCGGGGCCTCAGCCTGGGGGGGCCCAGCCAGGGCCGTCGTCAGGGGGGTACGGCCGATACTGATGTAAGGGGCCCGGGCACCTTACATGGGTATCGGCCGTACAAGTGACAGGCCAGGAGGTGGAGGCGGCCGGGCCCCCGCAGCACCGGAGGAGACCGGGGCCCGCACGCTCCAGATTCTCACCTGGGATGATCCGTGCAGGCTTACGGTGTCCCCAGGGGGTCTCCATTGTACATTACATTTTTAAAGAGTAGCGGCAGCCATCTTTAAACCTGGCAAGCACCCATATCTCATTTAATATATTGCCGAACAGGCAATATATTGAATGAAGATCATTCCCTGGTGGTCCAGTGGAGAATCAGTATGATCTGCATCTCTTGCTGATGCAGATCATACTGATCGCTCACTCGTGGTTCCGCCGCTGACTATCAGGGAGCGATTAGTATGGTCTGCATCAGTCAGAGTGCAGATCACACTGATCCTTCACTGGACCCAGGGATGCAGTAAGTATAAGTGGTTATACCAAGAACCAGGCTGCTCCTGAATAGTGATGGGCTCGGGCGTGTTCGCAGCTCCACGTGCCGAGCCCGCCAGGAAGCTGACAGCGCCGCAACGCCAATCACAGGTACTGAGACATTACCCGATCTCTGCAGCTGCCGACCGGGATAATGTCTCAGTACCTGTGATTAGCCATGTCAGCTTCGCCCATCACTACTCCTGAAGCCATGTTCTTGGTACAGTGTTAAACAGCAGACGATTGCTGTTTAAAGGAGAACTATGGGGTTAGGGCTTATCCCCAAAGTTCTCCTAAGGGTACCGGGAGGACAAAAACTAGCGTCCACCCTTCACACTAAGCTCAGTATACCGCAAACTCTAGCTCGCGGTATACTAAGACGCCACAGCTGAAACAGATCCCGACAATTATGTCTGGAACCCGCCCAGCTGCGTGAGTGACAGCTGGCTCCGCCTATCTAGAGGCAGAGCCAGCTGTACCCGCCCCCTCCCCC
>NW_017306345.1:1047547-1114733 GCF_000935625.1 Nanorana parkeri | reverse complement strand
CTGGGGGTCCCTAGGGGACATTAGGGGTCTTGGAGACCCCTGATGTTGCCATAAAGAGGACCTGTCATGTAAATTGGCTATTATATAGGGGGCTTCTTAGCCCCCGATGTAATAGCAATAAAGTTGTGTGTAAAAAAAAAAGTAATACAAAAAATTAAAGAATCATAAAAAAAATAAAGCATAAAAATTTTTAAAAGAAAACAATTTTTTTAAGTCCCCGCCCACCACATACACTCAGATATGCGTCGGGGGCGCCTACTTGCGAAAACGACCTATTGTGCCGCACATGTTACATATCGCCGCAAACGTCGGAGTGAGAGCAATGATTTTAGGGCCATCAATCACCGATAACACTAAACTGATGAGCAGTAAAAGCGTTTTAAGCGTCGCCTATGGGCGTTTTTTTTTGCAATTTTTGCGGGCGCACGCAATTTTAAGGCTTGACATGTTTGGTGTCTATTTACCCGACGTGACCCCGACTTTTATGTTTTACCAAAAATATGGGTAATAATAAATGTTTTATAACATAGTGTAGGGAAACTTTTTTTTTCGGCCACCAAAACATATCGGCTGAAAATGGCCATTTAGGCTAAATGCTAAATTTTCTTGCCGATACAGCGGCGCATCCCTGCTTTCTTTCCTCCCCACTGGGCGCTGCTATGTGTCTCAGCGTGGCAGCCGGCCGAGCGTTGCGGGAGGAGTGCCCTGTGTTTGAGGGTTTTTTTGGGTGGGGGGGCAAAAAAAAATCTTGCACCAGGGCCCTTTGTTCCTCAGGTCCACCACCGCCTCTCCATTTATCCTTGGATGCCCGCTGTCTCAGCCCATGCAGGCGGGGGAGAGCAGTAGGGATCCGAGGAGAAACAAACCTCTGCCTGGGGCGGCTCCAGGCGGGTAGGATAGGCTACAGATTCCGTCAGCTTCTCAGCCGCTGATGGCAGCTATTTAAAGGGGACTGTCAGCGGAACCATTCTGATAAAGCGCCCATGATCTTATAGCAGAACGGTAAAAGCCACCGACGTATGTCATACTGACGTGGCCAGCTGGAAACAATTATGTTCCGCCATATGTCGGTGGCTGGGAACGGGTTAAAGTGCCCAGCCAGTCATTCTCTCAGAACCAGAAGATGCTTTTGCACACCTTGTTGACATACAGACTCTGAGGCATCTGACATGGGCAACAGGAAAGGTTCTTATTTAGAAAGTTAGAATTTTTGTTATTAAGGGTAGAAAATACAATCCAAATAGGCAATCAAGCTTTTGTTGACTTCCTACACTGGTATGCATTATCTATCTATAAACACACTGGTAGAAGCATGCTCTCAGCTCCCTCGGATCGGCCCACAGCATGAACAAATGCAGTTACTGTGAGCTTTATTTGGGTGCTATACAGTATTTAGAGGTGCTGTGTGTGAAAACACTAAACATGAAAACAAACACTAAACACAAACCTTGCCACTAAAGCTGCCCATACACCTTGCGATCATCGGACGAAACTTTTAGTCTGATGATTTAACCGTCGTACCGTTTTGTATGGCGGCCCCATCCTGCCCCGATTATCGCAAGGTTGAATCAGCAGTAATTGACAGAAAATAACCTTGACGAATTGCGGTAATCGCACGCATTTTCGTCTGCGCATGTGCAGTGTAAATCGTACGAATTTTGACGTACGGAAACGCCACCAACCTTGCGAAAATCGTACGATCGAATGAAGTTTTCTAACCTGCTGGTTAGTCAAAAGTCGATCGATTGTGCAGTATTTGCGGATGCACACTGCCCATCAACCTTACGAATATCGGACGAAAACGCGATCTCATACGAAAATCGGCCGATATTCGTAAGGTGTATGGGCAGCTTTAGGATGCTAACTATATGCAGTATATGCAGACAGTTTCCCTCACTGTCAAATTAATCAGGGCTAATGTCTCAGTTTCTCTCACCTATGCATGATGGGCTAGTTGTAAGACAATTGACGAGGGTGAGATGTCTGGACAAAAAAAGTTGTACAATTGTTGTAAGGTGTATGACCACCTTAAAGCTGACAGTCGGCTTTACACATGTAAACAGAGCTGCGCAGAGTCTGTTTAACGGGGCCTGCTGCCAGCGACGTATGAGATATGATGGTGGCAGCGAAAGGGTTAACATTATTTCTGCCCGAAGTTCTTCTTTAAACTTTAGAGCTAGTCCAATTTTTGTAGTAAGTAACTAATCTTTAAAACTGATCTTTTACATTTTGTTTTCTATGTGCTCTGTTCACACCATACATGTGTGGTAGTGCGCAGAAAGATGCAATTCAACCACAAGCCCTGTTGTAGAATATTATTTTACCATTACCTACCCCCTGCTTCCTGATTGGCTAGAAAGCTGTCTTCATGCTTCCTCGTCACCTGGTGATGAGGGAGCATGGAGCCGGCTTCCCGGCCAATCAGGAAGCTGGTTGGCGTGTAACGATTTGCCGCCTGGATTCCTGATTGGCTGGTAGGCTAATCAATCAGGAAGCCGGGCCGTGAGTCATTAACACACCCCCCAGCTTCCTGAGCCGGCTTTATGTTTCCTCGTAACCTGTCGACAAGGGAGTATGGAGCTGGCTAATCAGGAAGCCGAGTGGTGAGTCATTACACGCCGCCCGGCTTCCTTGATGGGACTTCCAGTATCGGTATCAGCGTGTAAAAAAAAATATCGTTACTCGGACTCGATACTGAAAAACTGGTATCAGTGCATCCCTAATTTAAACTAAACCTTGTGTTTTCCTATGAAGGTCCATGTTCAGACACTTATGATTGTAAGGTGAAAACGCTCTACCACCGTCTCCCAATTATTCTGTATTTCACACACTCTCCCAATGAAAACTACAAGGCGCACGGGGAGGCGCATGCGCGCGGGGATCTAAGATGGCCGCGTTTTAGATCACCTCCGCTCCACCCGGGCATATTCCCCCTGCTACCGTTCTTTCAGCGGCACCCGTTGCCCACCCCTGTCTAACCGAACTAAGACGTGGATCTACTGCACCCTTCCATCCGATGGGGAAGTCGGAGAAGGCTCAGCAAACCCGCAAATCGGAGCGCACTGTGGAGACCGCAAAGAGGCCTTTCAAAATGGCGCCCGCTTCGCTCCTAACCTCGGATGAGGACAGCCGGCACTCACTGGGTGATGATCCGGTGTCGCATGCGGACACTTGGCCCCGCACTCCGCTTGCTCTCCGCTCCCAAGATCCAGAGGGTGACTCGCAGTTACTCACCCGCTTCCGAGACATAGTCCGGGAGGAAATCTCGGCGGCCTCCCGCAAGCTCTCGTCTGACCTACTCCGCGAGATTCGGGACGTAGGCCGCAGGACCACCGCCATCGAGCATCGCATTGACGACGCCACCCTGTTCCTGGATGATCACGAACGGGAGCTGGCAGCTCTTCGGGACGAACTGGAGCAGCTCAAAGATAAACAGGAGGACTCTGAAAACAGGGCCGAAGCAATGTCCCCATCCGGGGTCTACTGGAGACAGTTACTGACCTGCATGGCTCCATAATGGCCTTCTTCCGGGTACTGGCACCGGACCTCCCTTTGGACGGTATGGAATTGGACCGTGTACACCGAGCACTAGCTAGACCGCGCTCCGATGGCCCTCCCAGAGATGTGGTCCTCAAATTCCACTATTTTCGCTCCAAGGAGAGGGTCCTCCAGGCGGCCCGAGACAAGGCCCCCCTCACTTTCCAGGGCTATGACTTGCAGGTTTACTCAGATTTAGTCCCCGCAACGTTGGTGAAACGACGTGCCTTGAAACCGTACTTGATGTGCCTGAAGTCCATGAATGTCTGCTACCGCTGGGGATTCCGTTTCAAGGTCTTCTTCACGTACCGAGATGCCCCATACCAGGCCTTGACGCCCTCGGATCTCCGTTCCCTATTCCAGGATCTCTGCTTCGCGATCCCGCCAGAGGAACCCCCACATCGCCCTACTCTTCCTCTTCAGGCTCCACTGCCACTACCGCAACACTCCCCTTTGCCCTCCGGGCCGCCAAGGGCGCAACGTTCTCCCACGACACCCTCCAGGATCCCCCGGCACCTGAAAGCCGATGCTCTCCAACCTGAGGGTGATGGACGACTTACACCCCCCCACCCGCTGTTATTCCACAGAGACTTCGTCTCGACAGGCTACACATTGTTCCATACTTAGATCGGGTTGGTATGGTTCGCCCTGCATTACTGCAGGAATCGTTATTTGTACCTAACCTATAGGTTCTTTATTTTCAGGTTCTCCTACGGACTTTTAGGATTTGTTGTGTTTATACATGTGTGATGGGTCCCGGGAGCCCACTTTAGGCGATCTGCCTCTTGTGCTCCATTACCTTCCTCCCGACACCCGTCCCACGGTTTGCTCCCTAATATGGACATGACCCTTCTTGCTCTAACTGTCCCCTGTCATTGCCAGTCACTTCTGGACCTCTGGTGTGCCTAGGCCCCAGATATGTTCGAGTGCCATGCACTAGCCTACCACACTCCAAGACCGAGTCGGTATGATTGGCCTTTATACCACTGTTGGGTTCCTTATTTATACATACTGTGTTAAGTATTTTTTTTTCTAGGTTCGCCCCCTGCTTATTATGTCAATACCTGTGTAATGGATCCCGGGAGCTTATGTCCTGGCAGTGCTTAAATATTTTGATGCTTTCTTCCCATCCGTATATCAAGCCAATGCCTCCACGAAAACCTGCGGTGTCCTCATAGCCTTTCGTAAATTGGCAAACTTTGTTTGCACTAAGCAGATAGCAGACCCAGAGGGACGCTACCTTCTCCTGACGGGCAGACTCAACGATACTGACATCACTGTTCTCACCTATTATGCGACTAATACCAACCCAATTCCTTTTCTCACTCACCTCTGCTCTTTGCTCGTTGCGCATGCAAACGGTACTCTCTTCCTATGTGGCGACTCCAACCTGATTCTCCACGCCCAACTAGATAAATGACCCCCGGGTCCCACTGCACAGCTTCCTCATAGCCGCAGCTTTCAACAACTGCTCCTCCAACATAACCTAGTGGATGTGTGGCGAGATCATCACACCATAGGAATAGACTACACCTTTTATTCAAACCCTCATCGCTCCCACTCGCGTATCGATAATGCCTTTCTCCAACGGCTCTCCCTCTCACTAGCCTCTTCCTCTCACATTCTCCCTATACCCTGGTCGGATCATGATGCGGTGCTCATAGTATGCTCCTCTGTTCTTAGCCCGCCCCCCTCGCCCTCTTGGTCCTTAAATTAATCACTGTTCTCTCTATCCGATATACTCATGGAAATTCGCATGCATACCCTTGACTATTTTCAGCTCAACGCGGGGACTGTCTCCTCTGAATCGACCGTCTGGGAAGCCTATAAGTCGGTCATCCGGGGTCACCTGATTCAAATAGCCTCTAAACGAAAACGAGACCGCAACCAACGCATCCAGACTCTCGAAACGGAACTGGCCCAGGTGTCTCAGGCCCCACGACCGCTAACCGTACATTACTGGCGTCGACACAGGCTGCACTCGACCTTTGCCACACGGATAGGGCTGAATGTTCCCTGCACTGGACGAAACAGAAGTTCTACGCGAAGGGCAACAGGACCGACTCTATGCTAGCCAAATGTCTGTGGACGTTTGATAGTGTCCCAACCCCAATCTCCCTCCGCACTAGACTAGCCACCCGCACCAGTGACCCAACAAAAATTCTCTCAGAATTCCGCCATCACCTCTCCAAGATTTACTCAACCCCTTTCCGTTTCCTCCCTCGATACAATCTGGGAATTTCTCTCCCGAATTACCCTTCCAGATATCCCATGAGAAGGTAGAGACCTCATGGAGTCGGAAATCTCTGCCATCGAAGTCCAACAAGACATTAAGGCCTTCAAAACGTGTATACGCCCGGGCCCAGATGGATTCTCCGCCCTTTTCTATACAAAATTATCAGATGATTTATCCCCCCACTTGGCATCCCTCTTTAATGGTCTCCTGAAGGGTGACTCCATGTCCCCACACATGCTCACAGCAAATGTTGTAATGATACCTAAGCCAGATAGAGATCCCCACTCCTGGACCAACACCGCCCCATTTCCTTAATAAATGTAGACGTTAAGATCCTTTCTAAAATTCTCACTTCCCGCCTTAACCAATTCTTAGGGTCCCTAATCAAGAAAGATCAGGTTGGTTTTATGCCATCCAGACAGGCCGGGGATGGGGTCCGACGTGCCCTACACCTGATGCATATAGCCAAAGCACACTCCAGAGAGATGATGTTACTGTCCTTGGACATTTCCAAGGCCTTTGACATGCTCTCTTGGCCGTATCTCTTTGAAGTTCTCCGCCACTGGGGCTTTGGCTCCCACTTTATATCCTGGATAGCGGCCCTGTATGCCTCGCCCCAGGCCAAGCTTAACCACTTGCCGTCCGCCCGTTGTAAAAAAACAGACGGACGGCACTGCTGCATTGGCGGGTTGCCGTCTTATTTTACCAAAAAATTGGGTAATAATAAATGTTTTATCATTTAATATAGGGGAAACTGTTTTTTTTTTTTACAGTTCAGTAATCTTTCCTTAATATAGTAAAAAAATAAAAACCCCAGTGGTGATTAAATACCACCAAAAGAAAGCTCTATCTGTCCTCCAAAAAAGGGTATAAAATTAATTTCAGTACAGCGTTACATGACAGAATTAATGTCAGTCAAAGTACCGCAGCGTATCAGCGTACTGAAAAATGGCCAGGATGGGAAGGGGGTTCCCCCCTCCTGACCCCTCACCTTCAATCCCAAGATCCGCTGCCCCATCTGCGGCCCGGGATCGGGTCGGGAGGACGTCAGGCGGATGAGGAAGGGAGATCAGCTCCTTGCTGACCTCCCTCCGGGCTGTGAATGCAGAAGTGATGTGTAGACTGATCGCCCTACTAATCTAAGCCCAATTCTTAGACACTCCTTGAAGGTGTTGGACGGAGTTCAGTACTGCGGCAACCTGATGTCGCCTCATCTCCCTTTACTGCCCTGGCTCAATTCTCCATTATCCCCCCTGACGCCAGCGATCCTCACTCGTTTGCATGGTGGGCCCGCAATGATCTGACCACTGTGCACTCCCTCCCACTCCCACTCGCTCTCAGGTGTGAAATCATTCCAGCAGCTCCGTAGCAATAGATCTATTCTGCTTCGGGAATGGTTCCACTACACCCAAATTAGTCACTTCGTCAATTCGCTCCAGAAGAACACTGCGTCGAGAATGACCCTGTTCGAACACTGCTGCAACTCGGACCCACACGCCCCAGGGGTCATCTCTTTGATCTACTCTTCCCTGCTAACCTCCACTTCCACCACCCTTGCTCCCTATCAGCGTCAGTGGCATGAGGAACTGGGCAGATCCCTAACTTCTGATGACTGGCAGCATAACTGGTCGGCGATAGCTCGTTGCTCCCGCAACGTACTCGTGCTGGAGAACTCCTACAAAGTGATGTATATATACTATACACCTGCCCGTCTGGCGAAATTCATTCCCTCCTACTCTCCACAATGCTTCCGGGGCTGTGGTGAGACGGGCACCATGATCCACATTTGGTGGACATGCCCCTGGGCGACAAGTCTATGGAATAAGGTCTATGACCTACTCAACTTTCTTTTTCAACTCACCCTACCAAGGGAACCATGCGAGGCATTGTTGCTGCAGCCAATTCCACAACTGGCGCGCTTCTAGAAACACCTTGTGTCCCACGTCTTTGTCGCCACCAAAATGACAATCGCCAGAGCGTGGAAAACCCCGCTTAGAGAAGTCAAGAATCGCCTAGACGATATAATGGTCAACGAGAAACTGACGGCAGTTCTGTCCGACACTTACGACCGCTTCCTACTGATTTGGCAACGTTGGATCGATTACTCTAAACCACCATCTTTCAATCCACAGCTCCTGTCCATTTAGAGGCTCTGTACTTCACACCTTCCTCTGGACCCCTTTCCCAACGTACCACCTTCCCCTGTCCTATTCCCCTTTTGTTTTTTCCCACACCTAGCCCTCCCCTCGTTCTCTATCTTCATTACCTCTTCCTTTACCCTCCCTATTCCTATCCCTACACAGATCTGTGCTGTCTGACATGCTCCATCCTATCTGAACCAAATGTGCTGGTGTAGGAGGCTGTAAACTCCATTGATCTCATTTCCACAACACTCAGACACCTGACCCGAAAAGTCCCCCCTATGATGATCCTTTCCCATGCTATTATGGGTCTTAGGCATTACAACTGAACAGCAATCCCTCTTTTATGCTCCCACAATGTTCTTTAATACCTGTTCTACTGCTTTTGTTATATAAGTCTGCAGAGCTCTGCACCATGATGTAGCTGTATACTTCTGTTTGTGTTCCTTGTTGTAGGGCCTGCATGCCCTACCTTTGTAATTTTTGTAACCATCATGTGAAAAAACTGACAAAAACCAAATAAAACCTTTGTGAAAGAAAACTACAAGCGGCATGTTCCACTGATCAGAAAACTCACCTGTAGAAATGCGGTGCAGCCTTCATTGGAGTGCATGCATGTAGACAGGAAGTGGCTGCAAAGAAGCTGCAGAATATGAGCATTGCTGATGTGCAACAAGTAGTATTTTATTTAATTCCATCACACAAACTAAATGTAATTCAGTTATGGCTTACATACACTTTAATGTGAATCCGCGGTAAGCAAAGTGAGCTGAGTTGCTAAGAGAGCCAACCTTATTTATTACAGGTATTTATATAGTGGTGACAATTTGCACAGCGCTTTACATAGTTGCACATTCACATCAGTACCTGCCCTCTAAGGTTCCTATCTCTCATGCATACATACGAGGGCCAATTTGGACAGGAGCCAATTAACCTTCCAGCATATCTTTGGAATATGGGAGGAAACTGGAGTACACGGAGGAAATCCAAGCAAACACAGGGAGAGCATGCAAACTCCTTGCAGATAAAGTGCTGACCAGCATTTGAACCGGGGACCGTTGGTGCTGCAAGGCAGAAGTGCTAACCCATATTGCTCCACAGTGCCTGTGGCTACAGAGGTCAGTAAGAATCTGTTTTAAAGTGTATTTGTTAAAAATATGTACAGATTAAATCCCCATAGATGGCCACAGGTTCAGTTTAAGCTTCCATACTGTATCAATTTTATTATAGCACCTAACTTGATGGAACTCTATCATGCAATTGAATATTGATATAAGTTAGAACAACACTTTGGAATTTACTACATTGTAGAGCTGTGGTGTGCATCAACCAAGGGCAACTACTTGGATATCAGTCTTTTATCAAGTTACTCACTCCAATAGCAGATGTTTACCCAAATGCTTTAGGCTAATGTACACTGCTACCTTATGCTACATTATGGAGATACTAAAGGTAAACTAAGCAAACAATTCCATTATCTCAACCCTGTAAAAAAATAATAAAAAGACAATTTAATATTTAGGGCCTGATTTATTAGTAGTAAGGAAACACTACCAGCAATTGTGAATGGTGTTCTATCTTTTTTGTACATTCCTGTGCAAATGCATTCACACTGACAACCATCAATAAAACATAACCATTATGATTATAACAAATGACCTCAGGAGTTTACAGTTGAAAATGTCCAGATAGAGTTCCTTCTGTAACAAATAATAAATTAAACCTAAGTAAACAAAAGGCAACTGTGAATACATTTTGAAACAAGAATTTCTAACAAAAATGTGTTAAAATTGGTTTACAGTAAAAGACAATATCAAATAACTAAACATCTCATGGGGAAAGGGGCTAAAAGGAACCAAAAAGCCCCCTCCCCCACACACACATCTTCAAGTGGCACTAAATTCAAGAGTTAAACCTTCAGGTACATTAACACAAATGTAGCTTATTTGTGTATCACTCAGCCTTAGATCCTCAAATCATCTCTGAATACATGCTGACACTGTCCTTCCTTCTGGAAGGTGGCTTGTTCCCCATGGTCCCTATGTGTGTTGTAAAGTAGCCATCACTCCAAGCTCACTCCCATGATGGAGTACAGTCTCAAATTTAGTTTACTAATTTGTATTGAAATCATAGTCCATCACGGAAGCGAGATTGGAGCGATGGATACTTTATAACACACACAGGGACCATGGGGGACAAAAGTAACCACCCTCCAGAAGGAAGGACAGTGTCAGCACCAATTCAGAGATGATTTGAGGATCTATAGCTGAGTGATACACAAATAAGATACATTAGTTAAGGTACATGAATGCATTTTTAAGATTTAACTCCTGAGTTTAGTGTCACTTTAATAATGAAAAACACAACATGGTCTACTTAAAACAGGAGGTATTTGCCTGTAAATAAATAAATAAAGGATTTGCATGGCTCCTCCAACTGTCCTAAATGAGGGATACATCCCGTTATTTTATGGATCAGTGATGGAACTGAGACAAGCAAATACTTTCTGTTTTGAAGGAGAACTGAACTCAACAACGTAATGATTGCTGTACTATAGGGACATTTAAGAAATGTTAATTGTGTCTAAGAAGTACCCTGACATTTTACCCGATACATTTTATCCTAAATTCCTCCTAAAAAATAGCAGTGCACTTCCCGGTATGTGAGGGTCCCAAGACAGTGTGAGATTAAGTTACTGATGCCTCTGACTGCTGGTTTCATGAGATTTAAATTGATGGAGGCTCTGACATGAGGAAGCAAAAGCCCTGCCTCTACCAAGATGGCTGCCTCCACACAGAGCCAAAGCACAGAACGAGACATTGTAAGTGAGTAATGGGGAATGATCAGCTGCAGGGTTATTCACAAATGGGTGAAGAGTTTGGAGAAGGAAGGAGAAGTGAACAATCTAGGACAGGTAAACCACAGGCAGTGCTGTTGACTAGCCCTTTGCCTTCCTCCTGCTTTTTTTGTTGAGGCACAGCTTCCAGAGTTCAGTTCCTCTTTAAGGAGAATATAAAAATGTCAAATAAATATTATAAAATAAAATGTGTAACTATTGTCAATATTGGTAAATAAATATATAGTTGTAACTGACTATAACTGAAGTGTGTTGTAGTACATAGAAACATACTTTAAAGGAGAACTATGAGGTGAGTGAAAATCACTCAGCTTCATAGTTCGAGTTGATGTGTGACAATGAAACTGCCACACGTCGGCTCAATAGATCGGGAAGTGAGAGAACACATACGGTCGCTCGATCACTTCTCGATCCTGTACCAGCAGAGACCCGTGACTGGGATCCCCCCCTCCCATATACGATCCTCCAGCGCTGACTGGCGGAACGGACGGGGAGGGGACGGGTACAGCTGGCTCTGCCTCTAGATAGGCGGAGCCAGCTGTCAATCACGCAGCTGGGTGGATGCAGACAGTAATGTCGGGATCCGTCCCGGCAGCGGTGATCTCAGTATACCGCAAGCTGTAGCGCACGGTGTACTGAGCTTTGGGTGATGGGAGGACGCTAGTTTGTGTGTTCTCCAGTGACCCTGGGGAGAACTATGGGGAAAAGCACTGACCCCATAGTTCTCCTTTAAAATTATTATTTTGACAAAGTATATGTAAAGCTAAAACACTTTTGGCATCTTGTCAACGGCACTTGACAGGAAATTTATTTCTAAAGTGAACAGAAAGCTCCCTTAGAAAGTTGTCGCTGAAACAGGTTTTCCTATTGCAATATTTCCTTTACCATCTGTTCTTGTGTAAACTGTAACATTTGAGATGAGCTTCTACCACTCTCTCCAAAACTAAAGTTCAAATCATATCTGAACATTGTGGTGTGCTAAAAGGCAGGTCCATTGTGACTCTTTGAGGATGTGCACTAGGGTGCCCTTTAAAAAGAAAGGCATTCAAATTAAATTTGAATAGCTTAGTGCTTGTCCTGATAACATTACATTATGGAGCAGGGCTTTTCAAACTGCACATGTGTATTTGCACTTTCCCACGTTTATTGTATACAAAGATATTACAGATTGATCAAAGAAACTGCTTCCAGAAATTGCTGGTAAACATGTATCAGGGGCATATTACATATCAGTGTTAATTATGAAGATGTTTTTATTTTATATTATGAGAAAATAACAATATGTGTCAATTTTAAATAAATATATTGATCCCTGACCACATATGTAACAATGCTAGATATATTAAGATATCAGATATATACAGTCATATAGATACCCTACTGTGATCATCATAAACTACTTAAAATGTATTCTTATTGTGATATTATTTATAATTGCATAACTAGAATAAAACACATTAATTAGAAGTAATATAAATTAAATTGTTTAGTTGTAAAGGGGAACACATTTCCAACATTCACATTTCTGTTAAATAACTCAATTTCAAAATCCCTACTCACCTGCTCCTGTGAGGCAATGTAAGTTTGGTATAGGCACTTAGGACCCCTGGGGATGTATGTTCAGCATTACTAAATTTTTATGCACATAGTTCCATACCGGGAATATACATGCATAGCATGAGCATGTGTGTGCATATTGTTAAAATGTTAAGTAAATTATAGTAGGGGGTCCCTGCAGCATAACCCAAGATTAGTGACCTGGAAAGCAGGTTTTCAGTTGTAGTAAATCAGGCCCTTACCATCCTGAGCTCTTTGAAAAACAATGTCAAGATTGTCTACGATCCATTGATATTACTAGATTTTCACTTTAGACTTTACTGTCCCAGATTCTCTTTTTCCATATCTGAGACCAAAGGAATTCCAGTTATAAGATGATAGATCTTTCTCTCTTTCCACCAGGAAGGTGCCTTCAGGTACAGGAATAACGCCATTAGGAAGGGTTAATTCACCAGACCATAGCTGATCAGCTGGGATCATTTTCTTCTTCCTACACAGAAGTGCATATATGGGTTTCTGTTTCATCCTCCATGTAGTATCTGTCTTATCTGAGCATGGCAAAGCACTTGTCCACTGATTCTTCTTGTTCACCAAATTCATTTCTGTTACTGTAGGACAGATAATGCATACATAATATCTGTAGAATAATCATATTTTACTTGTATATTTGTAAATAAAGTTAAAATGTGTTTTTTTGTTTTTGTTTTTAGTGGAGCAAAAGGGTTATAACCCAATTTGGTATTTATTTCTGTCTGTATCCCTGCTCGGGACTCAAAGGAAAAATCCAAACTTTTAAGTTGTGTCCAGAACAGAAATAAAGAGGAAATCCTACCACTGAGGGCACTTATTAAGGTGATAACTATTTAACAGAGGATTTCCTGTATATTAAAAAACAGTCTCTCACTTCTTCATGTGTCTACAAAACAGGAAGTAAGAGACAACATCCATAATAGATAGTTAAAGAATGTCACCAGCACACCAAATTGATGATTACAGCAAATAAGTGTTCATTTAGTGACGTATTATGTCTTTCGTTTGCAAGCTCTTTCGGGGCCATGCAGGGTTCCCTTCATCAGGCTCAGAGATTAGGTAATTTTGAGCACCTGCCTGCATATTCATATAGGAATCCCGGTAAGGAGTGCAGCAAGGATCTTCTTTCTTGTTCCAATATCCATAATAAAAATAAATAAATAAAATAACAGGGGTTTTAACCATTCCCAATCCTGTCCAAAAATATCAAAACAGTTTTGGGCTTAGATACTTGATATCACCTATGCAGCTTAAAATATAAAAAGTTAAGTATCACATATGTTGATACATTTCATTATGCTTAATAAATCTTTTAAAATTCATTCTGGTGACAGTTTATCCAATCTTGCCATCTGCTTTGTCCAGTTTAGATTACATTCAGATTTAGCTGATCAGCTAAGTATTTTCATTATCTTTTACTTTGTATTTCTATATGTAATTCATAAATTTAGTGGTCCATGAGGTCCAAAAGGTTGGAGACCACTGCACTAGACTGCGTACTGCTGTTGAACACATTTTAATGCTGAGAGAGAGCAGAATGAAGGACTGAATAGCTTATGTTTAGGGCCTAAAGCTATGTCCAGCTTATAGTGGCGGATGAACATGTTGGGAGTAGACCAACTCGCTGCCCTACATACTACGGAGGATTTGGATGCTGGCTACCACAGGTAGGTATTATCTATTGCAGCCTTTCTCAACCAGTGTGCCTTCTTGTTTTTTCAGGTGTGCCTCGAAATTTTGTGAAGGTAGGACTTCTGATATAACTGGGGGGGACGGGACACTCTGATGTAAAGGGGGTGTCTAATGTTAAGAGAGCTCCTGATGTGAAGGAGAGGGGACTTCTACTGTGAAGGGGGGCTACTGATGTAAAGGGGGACTTTGATGTAATGAGGAACCACACTTTGTGTGTTTTTGCATTAGGTCCCCCCTTAAAATCCATTACATTTTAGTCGGGGGTGCCTCGAGATTATGCATTTTTTAAGGGTGCTATGACTGAAAAAAGGTTCAGAAATGCTAATCTACTGGCTCATGGTGTAATGTTGCAAAGTAGAATTTACTGCCACTTTAACCCCCTAACAGGGTTGCTTAAGAGATGAATAAACATGCCATGCAGACCAAACACAAACCAGTCTTGCTCAGAATCACACTAGCTTTCAGAAGACTGCTCAGCAAAACCCCTTCAGTGATCTTAAGATCAACTTTGCAGTGTCACAGGTTGGAATCTAGCAGAAATGTTAAAGGTAGTGAGAGTTGATGCAATGCACCAAAAACAGCTGCAGTTTAGAGCCCCACAAACTCATAATCTGATAATCCTTCCGTATCTCTACATCTGCAATGTATTTCAGGTTGCTGGATCGGTAGTTTTAAACACCAGAGTATCTGTTCTGTAAGTCTTTTGGCTGTGACAGGTAGCTTTTACAGGGCTATTCACAAGAGGGTGAAGAGTTTGGAGAAGGCAGGAGAAGTGAACAATCTAGGACAACATAGATTAACTGGAAAAATTCTCCAATTCAGCTCACTTTCCAGTCCAGCATGTTGTCCTAGATTGTTTATGGCTCCTGCCTTCTCCAAACTCTTCACCCATTTGTGAATAACCCTGATAGTGTCCCACGCTTCAAATACAGGATAAGTTACGTATACTGGAGAAGGGGTTACTTTGGTTTTGGGTGTTAATTTAAAATGAACCTGAACTCTAAAAGTGAATATCTGTTATTTTTTACCAACAATACAGAAATGTGCCTAAGCAGCACCATTAAAAAAAATATTACTTTTTGTTTTGAATTCATTCTGACTGTGCACTTTCTGGTATGTGAGTGTCAGTGGCGTAACCAGAATTATGGGCGCCCGGGGCAGAATTTTTTTTTCCGCCCCCCATATTATATAAACATCCACTGGAACTGTACCCCCCACACATATATATCAGCTAAGGAACTACAAGTCCAAGTATGCCATCATTGACCTTGTACACCCCCCCACACACACACATATCTCCCAGGGAATGGCAATATCTGGTTGTTGTACAGGGGCAATGAGGGCATGCTGGGACTTGTAGTTCCCTAGCTGATATGTTATGAAGCTGTATTCTACCTGAAAGTACTACAATGCCATTATAGAACTAAGAATAGAACATAAAATAAAACTTTTTTTCTTCTTCTAATACTCACCTGATTCCTGGATCCACCAACAAGCGCAGCCTACCGTTTCCCATGCTGTTAGAAGTTGCATACAGCGTGTGCTGGTTACTACTTAAACCGGCGCGCGCTGTGTGCAGCTTCTGGGAAGATACGCTATTAGCATAGCGATGAAGCCGGCTGAGCATTTTGCATCACTCCCGCTACGCTAATAGCGTACAGGGCAGCCATCAGGGTGGTACGGCCGATACTCATGTAAGGGGTCCGGGCAGCCGGCTGATGGTGAAGAGCGAGGAGGCGGAGGCCTGGCCCTAGCAGCACAGGGCCCCAGCATTGCCGCTCCAGCGGCTTTGAGACAAGCTAGGGCCCCATCAGCAACACTGCTCGTCTGATGTCAGACTGGCTGGTCCAGCGGCAGACGAGGCCATGTGTGCAGGTAAGAGGAGCTAGGAAGGAAGGAGGGAGGGGAGGGATGCAGCCCTGACCAGCCCACCTGAGACCCCTTCAGAGCCCACCATAGACAGTCTCAGATGGGCTGTGCTGCATCTATGGTGGGCTCTGCAGGGTCACTCTCAGGTGGGTTCTGTGTCCAGCGCGTCACAAAGCCCTGCGTCCAGTGCGTCACTAAGTACAGAGACCCCCGCAGTCTAAAACTAAAGCACTGTAGCCTCTAATTGATAGTCTCAGGAGATTTGGCAATGCTGGTAAACTGTGCTGCTCAATGTTCTCCATGATGGGGGCTCTGACAAATAATACTGGGGAAATATCAGCTGCAGGGTGACCACAGACAATATTGGTGACTTGTCCCTCTGCCTGCCTTTTTTGGGCACATCTTCCAGAGTCCAGTTAATCTTTAAGGTTAGAGTCAGAATTCAGAGAGTTAAGGATTCATTTAGGTGTTTGAGGGGATGAAATGTTTATGCCTCATTGGGTGGGTTAGATTAAGTGTTATAAGTTGGTTAAAGCTACACTGTGAGGTTTAAACTAGAGAATAAAGGTGCTGTTCTTTGCACCGTGGTTCCATCCCTCGAACAGGCCAGGCATAGAGGTTTCAGCAAGGGATAAATCACTAATACAACATTTGGAGTCAGAATACTTAGGGTCATTGTCATGCTGAAAGGTGAACCTCCATCCCAGTCTCAAATCTCTGTCAGACTGATACAGGTTTCCCTTAAGAATTTCCCTGTGTTTAGCACCATCCATCATTCCTTCAATTCTGACCAGTTTGCAAGTCCCTGCCAATGAAAAACATCCCACAGCATGATGCTGCCACCACCATGCTTCACTGCGGGGATGGTGTTCTGGGAGTGATGAGAGGTCTTGGGTTTGCGCCAGACATAGCATTTGACTTAAAGACCAAAAAGATACATTTTAGTCTCATCTGACCAGAGTACCTTCTATAATATGTTTGAGTTAACTCCCCTTTTGGCAAACAGCAAACATGTTTTTTTAATTTATTATTTTCTGTAAGCAATGGCTTTTTCCTGGCCACTCTTCCATGAATGCCAGCTCTGTGGAGTGTACGGCTTAAGGTGGTCCTATGGACAGAAACTCCAATCTCTGCTACAGTGCTTTGCAGCTCCCTTAAGATTATCTTTGGTCTCTTTGTTACATCTCTGATTAATGCTCTAGTTGCCTGGTCCATGGGTTTTGGGGGAGGAGGTGGCCTTCTCTTGGCAGGTTTGTTGTGGTGCCATATTCTTTCCATTTTTTAATAATGGATTTAATGGTGCTCTGTGAGATGTTCAAAGTTTCAGATATTTTTTTTTATAACCCAACCCTGATCTGTACTTCTACACAACTTTGTCCCTGACCTGTTTAGAGAGCTCCTTGGTCTTAAAGGTGCAGCTTGCTTGGTGGTGCCCCCTGCTCAGTGGTGTTGCAGACTTTTGGGCTTTTCAGAAGAGGTGTATATATACTGAGCTCATGTGACACTAAAGGTGGCCATACACTCTACAACCATCGCAAGACTTTAGTCTTGCGATGGTTGTAAAGGGATTAAAAAAACGTACGATCTGCCTATCTTGGACAGGCAGATCGCACTCTCGATCATCGCAAGCCCACCCCCCTGAGGGGCGGGCTTCCGATGACCGCAATGCTGAACGGGCAGTGTGCGCGTGCGCACACCGGCCCGTTCAGCATTTATCTTCCGAGCACCCTTCTAACCAGCCAAGAATCGTACGATTCCCGGCTGGTTTTCGAACATGCTGGTTCGACAGAAGACGTGCGACCGTACAGTAGAAACGGTCGCACGTCTCCGTTCACACTGCTCGATTATCGTACGAAAAACCGATCGCATACGATTATCGTACGATAATCGTGCAGTGTATGGGCACCTTTAGATTACACACAGGTGGTCTTTATTTAACTAATTATTAGGGGTGCACCTGAATGAAATTTTGAGACCGAAACTGAGAATAAAACATTTTTTAGGCTGAAACCTAAAAAAAAATGTTTCCCAATCTTTAAACAAAATAAAAAATTTTCTTTATTTCTTTTTTGTTACTTTACTGTTGGGGGCTCTGAAGAAATATAGGGGTCTAACACTAAAGACTCCTGATATTTCCCTTTTAAAATAGAAAATCTCTTTTTCTGCAGCCCCTGTTATCAATGAACTGAGTGTTCCTGTTCACTCATACATTGTGTACTTACTATGTCCACAATCATGAATGCATAGGAAGTGATGTAATTCACTTCCTATTCATTCATAATTGGACATAGTAAGCACACTATGTCCAGTTATTTACAAAACTCATCGATCAGCTGATCATGAGTATTTGTATACAGCTCTCCATTCTGAATCAGCTGTCACATGAGGGGGGCAGGTGGTGGGGGAGGAGAGCTCTGCCTCCTGTGACAGATCACAGTGCTCTCCTCCACTGACCGCTCTCCATCCTGACACAGGAGGCGGAGCTCTCCCACACCTCCTGACTCCACCTCCTATGTCAGGATGGAAGGTGGTGAGTGGAGGAGAGCGATGTGATCTGTCATAGGAGGTGTAGCTCTCCTCCCCCACTGACAGATCACAGCTGTCACCACCCTGCACCGCTCCCCAGGAGGCCGAGCCGGGAGGTGAGCTCGGCCTCCTGCAACAATCACCGCCTACATTGCTCGGCATCCTGAAAGCTTCTCTCCTCCCCTCTGGGTGCTGGCACTGCATTGGAAGGTACACAGACCATTGCCCAGCGGGGAGAAGAGAAGTTGGGATACACTCAATTTTCAACCGCATTTTCGGCTGTCATGGCACTTTCGGCATTTTGCCAGAAGTGCCATTTTTGGACAAAATGTTTCAGTGGACGAAATTTTGGTGCATCCCTACTAATTATGTGACTTCTGAAGGTAATTGGTTGCACCAGATCGTATGTAGGGGCTTCATAGCAAGGGGGGTGAATACATAAGCATGCACCACTTTTTCCCATTTTTTATAAAAATATTTTTGTTGATTTCACCATTTTGGACTATTTTGTGTATGTCCATTAAATGTAATCCAAATAGAAATCCATTTTAACGCCAGGTGGTAATGCAGCAAAATAGGAAAAATGCTAAGGTGGGGTGAGGGGGGGGGGATAATTTTGCAAGCCACTGTAAAACTCCACCAGGGATGGCTGTTTTTATTTTATTGTCTGAAACATTAACACACGAGGAAGAGGCGCTTTCTTCTCTTTTAATTAAAAAAAAAAGTTATACTCCCTCACTGCAGCGACCGAACTGGCTGGCTCCAAGGATGAGGTGAGTATGACAGTGGTAGCCCCACTGCAAGAGTTAGTAAAATTTCTGCCCAGAGTTCTTCGAAAATGTGGAATGCATCTTTACCTTCTCTGGGACCTGCTGTTGCCTTGTTGTTCTTACATCTTACATTGACAGTGCATTTCGTGGCCTGAAATCCCAGGCTGTGTTTTTAGCCTTGCCCAGTTTTCCTCTACAGAAAACCCTTTGTACTTTTTATCTTCATTTTCTAAAGTACAACTTTGGCATCCCATTAAAAGACGTATCCTGCAGTACCAACTTGTAAGTGTATCTGTAGTCCCCCTGCAAAGTCCCACACATACCTGTTGAGCCTGCCATGAAAGCAGGCTTCTTGTGATGACATGGCAATGATGCTACACTGCTTCTATATTTAGAGCAGAGTTGCCACTCTCAGGTAGACTGTGTCTGCTTACACCAAATTGGCATGAAAAATGTTGCAGGGGGTGTGGCTATCAGTGTTGTCCCTGCTTATTCGCAAGTCTGTAGCTTGTTCAGTCAGCACCTGGCAACACCTAGCATTACTTTCTGGATTGGAAGCACTGCGTCTGTTGCTGAAACCATCCCACTGTGAGTTGCAGTGTCTGGGAGGGGACACGTGTGAGAGATAAAAGAGAATTTGGTTCAGTCAGGGAAGGTAAAGGATTTTTTTGTTGATTTTATGAGGCATGTGCATTGCATAGTAACAGAATCTGGTATCGACTGCCATACAGGAATCTTTATTTGTAGTTTAAGGGACACTGTCTTGGACTTCAGTGCAACAGAGACAGCTTTGTGAGCTCAAACAGAAAGTTAGAAGCTCACTGGATTTCTGGCTGAGTGGACAAGTAATTTTCTATACTTGCAGCATTTTTAACCAGTTGACATCCATCGAGCACATATAGGCGATCGGCGGGCTATGGACCCGCCGATCGCCTATATGTGAAACACCCGGTAACGGGTGTGTGCATTTAGCGGGTCTTTTCTGCCCGTGCGTGCCCGCTAGGGGGCGCGCGCGAGCAGAAAAAAATTGCCGTCTGGAGACGGCAACCCGCAGATGCTGCAGTGCCGTCCGTCCGTTTTTTTACTACGGGCGGACGGCAAGAGGCTAAAGAGGCAAAACATAGGGAAATGTGCATGTAGTGCAGAGAAGTATTAAATTATATATATTTATTTTCTCTTTTTTGCCAAGGCAAGCAAACACTTTAAATAATAAATGGTGTGTATCGTTATAGTCTTTTCTATAACATTTATAGAAACAATAGTTTACCTGTGACTTTGGAGGTATGCACAGGCCGTCTGAAATTGATTCCAACTATCAGAACAATCAGACAAAGAGCAGTGAGTTTCATCATGTTTTTTTAATGGAAGTTTCTGCAGATAAACACAAAACATATTATTATTTATTTATACTTTGATTTATTGTTTATTATTTTCCTAATTTTTACTGGTGATTTGTATTAACAAGTATGACTTTTAGCAAGAATGCATCAAAAACAAATACATGTTTACAGTAACTGGCTAATAGTCAAATCGATGTCACAGTGAAAGCCTTCAGACCATCTAGATTTCCAATGTGGTAAAAAAAATGTACCCATCTGTCATTAAAGGAGAACTATGGGATGAGTGAAATCCATTCATTCTCACAGTTAGAGCCGCTGTGTGACAGTGAAGCTGTCACACGTCAACTGTATTGATTACTCAGCGATCACAAATCACTGATCACGATCTTCTACCTGCAGAGAGTGGTGACTATCAGTCACCACTCCCTACAGGAGTTTCCTTCTCCCCTCTCCTTTCCTCCAGCACTGACTGGAGGGGCAGATGGAGATGGGGGCGGGCAAATCAGGCAGTGGGGTGGATCCCGACAATATCGTCCAAATCTTTCCCAGCTGCAATGTGGCTCTACGCTGTCAGCATATAGCAGGCAAATATTTTCCTTAAGGTCATTCTTACAAAATGAAATGTCATTTAAATTGTCTAAAGACCATCTAAACATTTTTTGGGACTGCCAAATACAAAACCATGCTGAAGATCATGAAGATGATGAAGATGGCGGCCTTGTGATCTTAACATGGAAGTGAAGTCTTATCTTTTTTTTAAACTGCTGACAGGCAGACTTTTTATGTCAAAATAGAGTTATGTTGGTTTCTTCCTACATAGAACCTTCACCGTGTCTGTTAGCACCTTTTGTTTTGTTCCCGCACTCAGCTTAGTGTAGAGGCTTAGCAGGATACTTGCCGAGGTTAAGTAACCATGTGTGTGAATGTGAGCGGTGTATATGTATATATATATATAGCTCCCATCTTATTTTGTGATGTGGCTACTAGACATTTAGTGATTGCCAGGGCTGTAGCCTGGCTGGATTATAGTGTCATTTACCTGGTTAATAAGGTCTCTAGCATTGATTGTTTCCCCCGGGTGGAGTATGACTCTGCTGTATTGTGGGACAGCCAATAAGTGTATGTACGGTGCAGCAGCCAATCCCTGGGTTTCTCTCAACCAGTGGTGCATGCTGGGATAGGGTACATATACTGGAGGGAATTGCCATGTGCTCACATTAATCTGGACCAGCCATGGATTAGGGGTAGGTGCTGTCCAGCCTACCCCCCAGGCTAGGCCTGAGGACTGGGGGTGGGCAGAGGTTGAGTGTGGGAAGAGTTTCCCTAGGCCTCAAGTATGGAGGAGGTTGTGTTGTTTGCCAGAGGAGGAGAACCAGAGAAGCTGATGTCGGCTGGAGGTGCTTGGAACATAGAGGACCTCTGGAGCATGGCTGGTGTCTCTCTTGCTAAGGATCTGTGCTCATTCCCTGCACATCTGTTATTCAAATAACTATTCGCTGTACTACTAGTGGACCTACACTGAGATGCGTAAAAGGTCTGGTGAGTCTGGAGTCTGTCTGTTACACCCTGGATGTCTGGGATCCCTATACCCTCTCTCCCCAATGTGAAGATGTTTAATAAAAGTTCTTCAGCATTACAATACTGGAGTGGGCATCAGCTTTGTGGGCACTAGAAGAGGGCGGTAGAATGCTAGTGGGGCAGCTGAAGATCAAACCCCTAGACAGATTAGTGATGACCCAGGTTATTCCTGCGGCTCCTCTGGGTGTGAGCGCTATTGTATGTGTTTTTGAAGCTGAACTCCTTGAAACACTCAAAACTACTGTAATGCAAGAGTTAAGTAGGGTATACACTGATAGATTTTTGAACGAACAATTCGTACAAAAAATCTTGTTGGAACGTTCAATATTGCCTTTAGAGACTTGCCGAATGTTGTTCAAAATTTCGTTATATTTTCATTTCGATTTAACATTTGTTTTTTGAATGAATGAAAACCACATTCACTGTTAAAATGTTGTATCCAGAAATATTTTCCAATATGCTCTTCCAAATGTTTTCAGCACTGTGGTCGAAATTGATCATTGATTTACCCCATCAACTATTAGAAAGTCAAACAAACGTTCTGAAAACAATTTCATTCATTTGAAATTCTTCCAGTGTATACCATACTTTAGGCTTAGTTTTGTCTAGAGCACCTTCAAAAGCAGGTTCAACTCGCCTTATCTCTCAGTCCCTTGGAATCTGGAGACTTTTTGGGGAAGAACTGGCTAGTAAAGAGAAGTGAAGAATCAAAATGTCCATCTGTAAATGGCTGGAAAGAGAGAAATTGGGATGCATCACGTGTCTTAGGTAAATTATCAGCACACTTTTTAGGTGACTGTAGGTCTTAGGAGCATGGGTGCCATGAGTCTGAGCTGGGGGTGGGCCATATGTATGAGCTGGGGATGCACCATAGATGTGAGCTGAAGTACCACTAAAAATCTGAGTGGGTGGGCCACTATTTATCTGATTTTGTAGGCCATTATAGATGGGGTTGATGTGGAAGGTGGAGGGGTAAGTGAGGATGATTAGGTAGGAAGCTGGGTTACCCTATCTAGAGGGAGTGGCAGGGGCTCACAGAAAAGGAAGGCCGGTCCTGTGTTTGAGCACCCAAAAACATTGCTAAGTAGGGTGAAGATGTGAAGGTGTCAAGCCCTAACATATGGGAGATCAGCCTATCTAGTCTGGGTGATGATGGTAATGCAGGAAAGCCTAGGCAGTTGGTGGTAATAGGGGATTCTATAATCCAGATCACCTCAACCAAGTGGTTTTCTTTCTCCCTGGTGCCAGGGTTTGCCATGTGGTGGACTGGGTGAACAAATTACTGGGAGGGGCTGGACATAACCCAACTGTCTTGGTCCATATTGGGATCAATGACAGAATACATGGAAGTTGGAGGATCCTTAAGAACAAATTTAGAGAACTAAGTTGCACATTGAAGGGAAGGACCTCAAAGGTAATATTCCATGGAATATTGCCTGTGCAATGAGCAACACAGGAAGCACGTCAGGAGCTTACAGAGCTAAATATATGGCTAAAGGCCTTGTGCAATAGGGAAAAAATTGGCTTTCTAGAGCACTGGGCTGACTTTTCATTGAGGTGCAACTTCATTGAGATGCTAAAGAAGATTTGTACCTAAATGGAAGGGGGTCTGCTGTGCTAGGGGAGCAGTTTATGGGAAAGTTGGAGGAGTATTTAAACTATGGTTGTGGCGGGAGGGAGAATTGGAAAATAATGGGGCAGATAAGTCAGATGGGGGTCCGACTATAATAGAGGGGGGAATAGGGAAATATTGGGGTAGGGCAATGGAAGGGGATAAGGAGACTCCCATGTTGCAAACAAGCATTGAAGATTACAGTGCTATGTGCACTACAAAAAAAAGATATAATTATTGCAAGTAAAAAATGCGATTAAACTGTTCACCAAAGCCAGAAGTCCACCAAGCAAAATAGGAGAGTTGGAAGTTTTGGTGTATGAAGAGCACTATAATTCTATCAGTATTGCTGAATCTTGGCTTTGTTCTTCACATGATTGGGATGTAGATATTACTGGCTATGCTCTCTTTCGAGAACAGGTAAAACAAAGAGATGGCAGTGTCTGTCTCTATGTGAGAAGTGATCTAAAAGTGAATGTGAAAGAGGACTTTGTTGAGGCGTGAGTGTGATAGTGCTGAGGGTGGAGTTACATATTGGTGTGTATACTGCAAAGGTAATTATTTGAGTCTGCTACAGGCCCCCTAGTGTTAATGAGGTAGAGATTCCCAAGAGCAAGAGCTGAGACAGTAGTAATAATGGGAATTTTTTTAATGCATTCTTTGTTTAAGAATTTTTCAATTTACAAACAATAAGCATAACAAATTATCAACTAAAAGAGAAAGGAAGTAAGACATACGGAAGGAACTTCCCATGGTGCGTCACAATACTCAACTCTAGATTGCACTACACTGGTGACAAAAGAAAGCATAATAACTATGGTGGTGAGAATACATTTTGGAGCAGGCTCTGGATCTTGTCGCCCTTCTACTACTGGATACTTGGTAGTTTCCCGATATGGCCACACAATATTCTTCTCTATACTATAGGTTGAACTCGATGGACTTGCGCTTCTATTCAACCTGACTAACTAACTATGTACCCTAAAATGATGACAAAATAGCCTGGATTATCTGAATGCCCATTTCAGAAACTAGATCTGGCTGAACCTTTTCAGTCTGAAGGTTTAAACTTTTTGCAAATAGTGTTCACTCTTTTCTCTCTCTCTCTCTCTCTCTCTCTCTCTCTCTCTCTCTCTATATTCAGAGAAAAAAGTAAAAAAATTCTCGCACTAGACTACAGCTTTCAGCCCCCTCGCCTAGGCACTGGTGACATAACTCCGCCTCACTACGAGATCTTGAGAAGGTGAGGACCCCAAGTCTTACAAGAATACACTACTTGCATGTTTTTTTTGGTTTCAATTAGTGATAAGAATAGTGTTCCACAGCCTGCAGCATGGTAAAATAATGGTAATAAAGGGAAGCTTACTTAGAGCATCAGCTACCATGCACCACTATTAAAAGGGAAGCTTGAGAGTCTCCTTTTTTGGTATCCTTGAAGTAAATATTTTTGACAGAAATAAGGATACTGCCATTGCCTACCTCCTTCTGTAAATGCTACTTAGCTAGCTGTTATGCTGACCGGCTTTGCTCAAATCTTTCTGAATCATTGACTTAGACAACAAAGCAGGACACTCACAGAAAAGTCTGTTATCTGCATACTTGATTTGGGTCATTTGTTGCCATAAGATTTTTTACTACATCAGAAATGCCACATGAATTCTGGAAAGAGCTCTTTTTTTAGTTTTTGCCGTTCCTCTCTGTGGTGTTTTTTAAGGTGAAACAATTACATACATTACTCATTGTCCAGGTTTTCTCAAAGAACTTATGAGTCCTCTATACTGGCAGAAGAGAACTTTGCTATTAGGAGACATTTAATGAGATTGAACTATTAAAGAGGTCTCAACAACACAAGGACAAAATTCAATTACTGTCGGCGCTGGGCTAGGAATGTGTGGAATCCTTGCTGATAAGTGACAAATAATGCACCAGCCAATTCATTTAAAAGTTAGTAATGCTTGCAAGGCTTGCATCCTTCACAATTCTGACACACATTATCCAATACATTGGCACTTATTGAGTGGCCACAGTGCGTGGTCTCAGGCAGGCTTTTGTCAGTCAGCTTTGTCAAGTATTCTATGTCTCCTACTGGAGAACTCATTTGGCAACAGGAAGTTATTTACATTTTCTTTTAAATATATATCTTTTAAATGTGTACACTTTAAAGCTATCTGCAAATGAATGAGCTGTAGTTATAAGCAACAATGTCAAATAAAGAGTTTACTAAGCACTCCTTTGTTTCATCTCTGTGTGATTTGCTATTACTTTAACCACTTCAGTACTGACATACAGTTTGTATATAAAAGTTAGGTACTGAAGTGGCTGGTACCAAGATCACAGCTGCTGCAGGTGCCGTTTTTTGCAGCCGGCTTCTGGCTTTCACATCAGCAGCTCTAGAGCACATGTATGGTGCTGAAAAGTGTACCGCCCTCCCTCTGCCACACTTTCCAGCTATCCCAGACTCTGTTGTCCCTAGTGCAGGCCCAGGATGAGCACAATGAGTGTTTGCATGTGGACCATAGGGATATCAGCACAGATCTGCTGTCTGACCTCCTCTCTGGGTACTGAACCCGGCATCAATGAGGATCTTGTCACTGCCGGTTTCAGGCTGTCATTTCTCTGGCTGCTGTGGTCAGAGAAGAAGCTGACAAAACGAGGACAGGGGATAGGAGAGTTGTTGGAGAAAAGTAGGTAAATAAAAGGTGGGGGAGCTTGGATAGGGAGGATTGTGTAAGGTAAATAAGGAGTAAAGAGAAAAGGGGGTGTGAGGGGCAGGTTCTTAGAAAGGAGAGAAGAAAAGAGGCATGGAGAGGCTGAGATTGGTAATATGGGATGGAGTGAAAAGTATAAAGAAGGTAGAAGTTTAAGGGGGGGAAATAAAGAAGGAAAGAAAAGAAGCCTGCAGCGGGAACACAGGCAAAGCAGGGTAAGAAAGTAGGACAGGGTGTAGGCCTCCACTGAGAGGATATATGGAGAATGAGGAGACAGACAACTCAACCTGACATGATGGTATTGTAGTCCAGGCTGGATCATAAATCTATCCAGTAATAGCACGTTTTGCTGAATTTTTCTTCTCTGTGATAAGGACATTGGATAGGTCTATTCAGAGTTTCTGATGAAGGTGGAAACGCTCCAACCACTGCAGTCTCACTGGCGTCTGTGTCACACTGATCGAGGTCTTCGTCTGTCAACCTGGACTGTTTTTTGATCCATGACTATTCGTTCTGGTCGATTATACATAGCTTCATCTATCACTACCCTTGTGAGTAGCCTGAGATTTGTTTTACTTTTATCTTTAATAAATTGATATCGCACAGGGCTCTTCTTTGCTGAGGATGATCTCTTCTGATGAGGAGCAGCACCCTTGGGGCATATTCTTGAAGGAGTGAGTGAGAAGTTGCTATCAAGGGTCATTAAGATGTATATTGCTTCCATTAACATGGTTTTATTCATGTGTGTAAACCACTGAGCTAGCGTTGGTGATGCTGAGTGTATCCACAGGACTGGAATATGTGCTTTTGAATCAGTAGTGTGTTTTTTTTATTTTTTAAAGAGACAGTGTTGACATGAAATAGAAGTGAGAGAGGATCACTACTAAGGTGTGCGTCAGTCAACTTATGGTCCCAGAAAGTGGTAAGAATAGGACAATGCTGAAAGATTTGTTGTCTATCTAACTTAACACTGCTGCTACAATAAACCAAAATGTTGGGTGCTTACATCATCACTAACTGACCATCAAGGCTCTTGTGGGAGCAATACATGGGAAGTATTATCCTATGTAATACAAGTTCTTGCAGTAATTGCACCTGAGGAAACTCAATCTCGCCCACTCCCCCTCTGTTTACAGTGTTTACTAAACAAACTAATGAAACAAATTGTCCTAAGTGAGTTGCCATACATAGCTAATAGAGGGCTCAAATTAGTCACTCATGTAGTAGCAGTCAAATAAAAAAACACAGTCAATCAAATAATATTATATAATATAAATAAAAAGTATAATTTTAACATTCTGAGTTATCATTGAATCTACTTAGTGTAAACTAAAGGTAGCCTTTCACAACCCAATACAAGTGTGTAATACAATCCTGTTGCTTGCATCAAACTTGCCAAGTCAAGGTGTTATAACAAGTGTTTTGCAGTTGTTGGAAACCACATTTATTTCACAAAAATATGTTTTATCTTCTTGGGAGGAAAGAGAAGCAATATACCACATTTTTGTTTTGGCAAATATGGCTTGCAACAGGTACTAGCAGTACACCATTTATTTAAGGATAATATTTCAAAGCTCTCGTGAGACCTTTGCCCTTAGATGGGCAGTTACAATGTATGTCCAGCAAAAACTTTTATCTTAGTTTTGGAATGAGTGGGGAACGAGTGGGAAACAATTAGACCTGTCCTGGAGGTGAGTTCTGCAACAACAACACAAGCAGGCATAGATGTTTTACTTCAACAGAGTAGGGGAAGGCTAGAACCCCTGTCAGATGTTATGTCTCTTTTCTGGTTTTAGATTTTCTCTCACTTCCTACCTGATGAAACTGTTGTCAGCTGGAACTGTAAATCTCTCTAATGGCACCCTGGATAGCAGAAAAAAAACTATCAGGAGTTCTAATGCATACCCACTCTGTCCAAAACTAGTCATATACTTAAAGTATTAAACATAAGCTATATATTTATCTGACAGTCTACTGCAATTAACATTTAGGGGTACAACACATTATTGTTTAACATTTATGACAAAATTATTTATTGTTAATATTTTAACACAGACCCACTGTCTAATCCTCTGTCTGCACACATGAAACTTCTATAAAGGGAAAGAAAAAGAAATGCAGCACAGCCAGCAGCTACAAAGTTTGTTGCAGTAACAAAATGTGGGGATTTATCAAATCTGGAGCAGTTGCCCATGGCAACCAATCAACATCTCTCTTCAGTTTGCTCAGGCAAGATTTGAAAGTGAGACAGAGAAGCTGATTGATTGCAGTGCAAATCTGCTCCAGTTTTGATAAATTCCCCCCAATTTGTCTACAGCCTAACATCTTGGAATGACACATATTGGTCAACAATCCAATCCATGAAAAACCAATGCTGCTACACCCAAAGGACTGCACAGCTGCAAACGATAAATAATATATGTCTATCACAAGGGACTTACCTTGACATTACATGAAAATGTTATTTATATTACTTAAAAATCTTAAAATATTCAGAGAAAAAAGTAAAAAAATTCTCGCACTAGACTACAGCTTTCAGCCCCCTCGCCTAGGCACTGGTGACATAACTCCGCCTCACTACGAGATCTTGAGAAGGTGAGGACCCCAAGTCTTACAAGAATACACTACTTGCATGTTTTTTTTGGTTTCAATTAGTGATAAGAATAGTGTTCCACAGCCTGCAGCATGGTAAAATAATGGTAATAAAGGGAAGCTTACTTAGAGCATCAGCTACCATGCACCACTATTAAAAGGGAAGCTTGAGAGTCTCCTTTTTTGGTATCCTTGAAGTAAATATTTTTGACAGAAATAAGGATACTGCCATTGCCTACCTCCTTCTGTAAATGCTACTTAGCTAGCTGTTATGCTGACCGGCTTTGCTCAAATCTTTCTGAATCATTGACTTAGACAACAAAGCAGGACACTCACAGAAAAGTCTGTTATCTGCATACTTGATTTGGGTCAGAGACAAAAGTATTGAAGCATGGCAGCCTAGTATGTACCATTTTCAGAAGGAGAAGTTAGTAATAACTCTAAAACTGCTGTGGTGATCATAGTGGTACCACACAGCAAGATTTTATCACACAGTCAGGTTCCTTGTTAATCAAACGTCACCATCACATGTTAAGTTATTATTTATATTTTTATAAATGTTGTATTATAGCTTTTCACTATGCTGTCATAGCTAACTTCCAGTTGTAGACAGCCTTCTCTCTTGCAGTCTACATTAAACTCAATTTAAGGAATCCTGCACATCAAAACTGGTCACAAACATCAGTTACACATCAAATATGCCTTTAACTACAAAGTACTATTCAGATAATTGGAAAGGCAAGAATGCTGCTTAAGTCACAAGAACCAAGAGCAATGTAAGTATTGTCATTTATTTTCATTAAATGTATCACCTGTAATCATCTTTCCTCCTTCTCATTTTAGTACATATAACATATCTGTACTTATATGTTAGCGATCCAGAGCTACCAATATAGGATAATATCTCTCCATAGCACTTAGTTTTAGAACATTATTAACTTTGCAGCTGTATAGTTATTTTGTTGTTTTTTGTTCAGTTTCTATATTTTCCTTTTATTAATTTGGTATATGTAATTTGGTCATATATTAAGTCAATATCACATTTAGCTTGCCATAGACACCAAAGGTTTTCATAGTCACTTACCTGTGTGTTTAAAGTCACTTTCTCCTAGTACAGCTTGCTTTCTGTTAGTCGCACTGGTAACACTGTATGTTGGAGCTCTTTCATACACCTTAGTCCCTTTCTTTGCTGCTGTCTTTTATACACACGTATCAGATGACATTAGCATTACGGCAGGATGCAACCCCTTCACAACAAAATACTTGAAAAACGTATAACCAGTACAGAAATAATTAGGCAATATATGTACATATAGCTTTTATAGAGCACTGGAGAAGGTGGAGCATTATGAATCAGTAATAATATTTTCTTCACAAGACCACTTGTACAAAATAAAATGCTTAGAAAAAAGTACAGTCTTTTATGCTGTGGCAGGCAACAAAAGCTTTGAGAGCTTGTCATATGTTCTGGCCCTAATATTATATTGCCATTTGTGATTCAAGAACGACTTACAGAAACCTGATGGGGGAGAGAAGTCAGAATCCTTACAAGAGTGATATCTCATTAAAAAAAAGTATGTCATGACGGGACTCCACTGCAGTAGGGCTGATCCTAGACATTGGCCCTGATTTATTAATTTACCTGATTTACTAACTTTAGGAGTAGAGCATGTTCTCTTTCAAAGCTAATTTTCACTTTGCAAATTCACTGTGCTAAATATACATCATGTGCAAGTACATTTTTTTTGCACATCACCTCATTCACTAAGCCAAGTGAAAATTCCCTGTGAAATGAGGTAAAGTTGGGCTGTCTTTAACCTTTTCTTCGCCAGAGCTGTTTTTGCATTTCTGTTTTGCACACATGCATGTTAACATGGACATTACAGGCCTGAAGATTGGATACATTTTATATATATATATAGATATATTTATATATCTATATATATATGAGAGAGAGATATCTTGTAGAAGAAATTAGTGGTAGTTGTAATTTTTTATGTTGCGTGATATTAGCACAACTATATATCAAACCCGCATTTTCAGTAAAATATACACCAAAGTTAATTTAACTGCACGCAAACACAATATATTACACAATGAATTTTCTGGTAAAATTTAAAAGATGAGGTTATGTTGCGTAAATAGATACCAAACATGTCAAGTCTTCTAATTGCATGCACTGGTGAAACTGTGGCAATCTTTGGCACCCAAAATTGCCCATAAACGATTCTTTAAAAGACTTTTACAGGTCATTAGTTTCGAGTTAACTGTAAATAATGGCTAACAAGCCCCCTATGTGATAAAACAATACAATGAGTGGCCAGATTATTATGACCACCCCATCAGTACTTTGTTGAGCCACGAGATGACTCCACGAGATGACTTAGTTGGGCCGCCTCGTGACTCCACGAGATGTTGAAAGGTGATGCGAGGAATCTGACACTGCACTGTTGCCCTTCTGTTGTCTTGTACCAGTCTTGCCACTCTCCGTTCTGCCCTAACATTGACTAGGCACTGACGGCCACAATTCGCACATTCAGACCCAGATTTTCGGCTGACAGTCCAGTCTTTAAACACTTTAACAACAGCTGCTCTTGAACATTTAACGAATTCTGCTGTTTTGCTGATACTCGCTCCATGGCTCCGAGCGCCAACAATCATCCCACGTTCAAAGGCTGTTATATCGCGTTGTTTATCCATATGTTCAGAAAAAAAATCACTTCTACTGTTGTGGTAAACAAACTGCTTCCCTATTTATACTGGTCTGGCCCTCTAGCAACTTCAGCGCTAAATTATAGCTAATTTGCCTACAAACATCAGGTGGTCATAATAATCTGGCCACTTAGTGTATATATGACAGTTTTTCTGTAAGTAACCTTAAGTCACCTGTGGACCATAATGAAGCTAATCAAGCACAGATCATGTTTGATTAGCTTCTTTCCAATCCACATTGGCTGGAGAATGCTCAAAAACCATAAAGGACAAATAAGTAATTTTTGGCTTTGGTCTGACAAATTCTGCTGTGGGAGGTGCGTTGCAGTGCCCTTCATTTCAATGGCACTCCAAATGTGCCTCCCATCCACAGTGTGGTCGCCCGCACTGGAACGCACGGTACCGCAATGCCATGCGTTCCAATGCAGTCCGATTGCAAAATATTGTGCATGCAGTTTTATTCGGATTTTTTAAATCCGATTAATCGATTACATCGAAAAAATAATCAGCCAACTAATCTATT
The DNA here is from genome assembly GCF_000935625.1 of Nanorana parkeri. Lineage (NCBI taxonomy): Eukaryota > Metazoa > Chordata > Amphibia > Anura > Dicroglossidae > Nanorana > Nanorana parkeri. The sequence continues at coordinate 1,082,453 of NW_017306345.1, read as the reverse complement.
ATGAAAATAATCATTAGTTGCAGCCTAATGTGCAAGTAGTACTCTTCTAATGACACATAGTCCACATTTGACACCTCAGTGCATCAAGGTGCAATATTTTCACATTCAGTGCAGTGCTCCACATAAGGTGGAATATTTCTTGTTATGTGCTCTCCACCACACCCTTTGGTCTTCTGCTAACCTTCAAGTTCATGCAGTGGGTAGGAGATTAGCTGGTCTATCTCCCCTCTCTCTGCCAACACCCAAGATGTTGGTCCCAGGCCCGCAGGATGGGCAGAGGAGTCTATGAAACATGGCTGGGGTGTGTTTGAATAATGCTTAAGGAGCAACATTAAAAATAAAAAATTCCTTTAAATAACATGTTTGCGTTAATACGCAGGTGTGGTGAGTGCCGGGTGCCCCTTCCTCCATTTTAGCTTGACCAGTACATGCGCCTCGAACCGGCATGGTGACTACCCCTCTGATGTACCCCTCACCAGAGTGGGTGCTCTCTCTTCCAGTGCTGATAGCTCTTTGTTTTCTCCACCCCCTCATCTCTCACTGGTATTTTTTAATTTTTTTTTCCCGGGCTTCGGCTGCCATGTTTGCAGAGCCTAAAAACTTTAAGAAAGTCTTCCTGCTCCTCTTTAAAAAAAAATTATTGAAATTTTATCCATGTGTGATGCCATTCTCACATTTACGTTCTCCATTACCTTCAAGTTCAGTGCTCACTTTACCTAATGCTTTCTGTGTATTACCCACTTCATGTGTATAGTGCTGAGTGTTTTTATTCCTCCCCAGTTGACGCTTTACTTTTTTTCATGCTTTCCTTCTGCAGAAATGTTTCCTCTTTTTTGAGGGTGTGTAGTAGATGTCCCACGTTTAAAGTGCTAAGAGTCTCATATATTTCCATCTTCACTTTCTGATTTCTGTGTATTTTTAAAAAAATGTCCCATTGTTTATTGTACTGCTTTTCCATTCCGATAGCCCAACCTATCCCTAGAAGAGCCAATCATGGGGGATTCTTATGTGTCCCTTCACTGTGTGTTGGAGAAGATATAGAGTAGTTAGGGGAGGTCAAGTGTGTTTGCAGGGAGAGCCAGCTGTTGCTGCTGCTTGCTGAAAACATTGAGTCACAGACACACGCACAGTCTTGGAGCAGATAGGACTGGATCATAGTCTGCGCAGGGAGTGATTGTTCTGCCATCTTAAACAGCACTGCTCAAAAGTCCTATATTTACGTTGTAGACACAAGTAGTAGATAGGGAGAGACCACAGAGTGGTTGCAGGGAGAACAGGGGGTTGGTGTTTAGTAAAAGTGCCTTACACAAAATGAGTCGCTTCAATATTTTGCTGGCTTTTTTTCCAGTGAAATAAATACTCTCAATTTTGTTTAAATTAAAGGCTTGCTGGTGTCTGTCATGTTAAAAAGCTGCCTAGTGAACATGCTTACAGTAAAAAAATATGCATATAGTCACTACAATATTTTTTTTTTTAGTTATTGTTTTATTAAAAGCTGCCTGGTATCTGCCCTGTTCAAAAAAATAGCCTAGAGTGCCAAATAATATGAACGTACCCAATACTATATTTTGAGGGATTTTTTCAGTAAAAACTGTTGTTTTTGGATTAAAAGCTGGCTGGTGTCTGTCCTGTTACAAAAACAACCTAGTGAAAGTGCTTCCAGTAAATAATGTGCGCATAGCCACTACAATATTTTGGTGGTTTTCAGTAAAATAATTACTCTATTTTTTTATATATTAAAAGCTGGCTGGTGTCTGTCCTGTTCAAAAAGCAACTTAGTAAAAGTGCTTAAACACTGTGCATGTAGTCCAAGCAATATGTTAATGGAAAAAAATCCACTCTGTTGTTGATTATTTTTTAATAAAAGCATGCTAGTGTCTGTCCTGATCACAAAAATTACTTGCATCCATGTACAATCAAAACTGTCTCCTGTCCTTTTATATTGTAGGAAGCACATAAAGTAATGGTCATGAATACCTATCTAAATCATTACAAACAAAGCAGAGGGAACAAAAGATCAAATTGCTGTATTGCTTACTGGAAACAGCAGAATTAATCTGTAAACAGGACAGTTTAATAAGAAAACCCCATGATTAGATGCTGCATTTACTACAGAGCAGTTTGTTTTTTTATGACAACTTACAATGCAATTACTCAGGGATGTTTCCCGATTGTCACCAGATATTCTAAATGTAGCAAGACTAAGTCTGGCCATACACTGCTCTATTTTTTTTGTTCAACCTGTGGGCTGAATGACAACAATACAGCAGATTCCTCCATCAACACTGCAAGTGTGTCAATAGAGGAATCCTGCTGTTTGCATTGTATTTGGCCACTGTCAGAATACCCGACTAGAGCCGGCTGTCAGATCATTCAAGAACCGGCCAACATTTGCATAGTGTATGGGCACCCTAAAAATGGTGCCAGGAATATTTACGGTGTCTGTTTGTGAAGTATGATCATACTGTATATATCAATAGTTTAGACTGCAGAAAAAAAATATTTTAGTGCACATCATGCAGAGATTATTAATATTGAAAAAATCCTTTAGCAACGCATTCCTGAAGATTGTCCACACTATTCAACTGAGTGGTTGGTCCTGTGTGGTGCAGATCTAGTTGGATTGAATCCTGCCAGGGCGAATCTTCATAGCACAATAGCGGTTATTGTGCACCTCTCACCGATCAACAATTATTTTTTGGACATATGGAATAGATATAATGAAAGGCTTTTCATGGTAGTTTAACAGACCAAAAGGGAGCCTATAACAGAAGTTCATTGTTAGGGTTTACCTATACTTTAAATAATAGGAGCCCATTCACATTATGAAAATGTTTATCCATGATGCTGATTATAAACAGTTTCAGCAACATTATTAGTGAAGGCTTTCAGCATGTCATATTTTTTTTTATACTGTTAAAAAAAATCCCTGCCTCTAGAGCTAACCAGCTTAGCTCAGCAGGCATGCACACTTATATCCCCATAGCAAGGGAGTGGCAAGCATGCAGCCCCCTGCTATGCTGATACCAGCTCATGTGCTCTTTACCATTGGGGATGCTGTGAGAGTAATTTGCCTAAAAAACAGGCGCCCCCTTTCCCCAAAATATTGCTGCCCCGATGCTCATGTACACTAGGTGTCTAAGCGGGTGTGCCAGCAAAGAGGGGTAATTGAGTCTTGGCCCCTACCTGGTAACTGGTTTTAGGGGTCCGTCGTACCCATAACTAGACCACCAGTGCAGGTATCAGTGTAGGGGCATATAAGTGACATTTTGAAAAGAAAAAAAAGACCACACCCACAGAAAAAAAATACTTTAATGTTTTTTTTTTGCCTTCCTAGGTTTCAGCAATATGTTGCATCCAGCATTGACAAGTTTGACATTGTCCTGCCTCCTCAAACTCCTATTTAAGCACTGTCATTTTACACACCAGGAATGGTCTTATATGGGAACTCAGGGGATGGAATTCCCTGTGATGTCATTGCCCATATTTGGGCTTCATCACCTCTACTCCTGCCTGCGCTGCTGATTTCCGCAGTAGTAAAGAGAAACTACCAGCTGGAATTCCTGCACTTCTGGAAGTTTTATTCCTGGTCTCCTACTGTGTCCAGTCTGCTCAACCCTATATTACTACTGTGATTTGTAATGCTGTAGGTGCTGGCAGGATGAACCAGCGTGCAACAGGGGACCAGGAAATCAACACTCCTGCAAGTATTGAATGTTGCAGGATCTTCAGCAGGCGGTTTCTCTTCACTACTGCAGCAGAGTTGCTTTAAGCTTTCTTTTTTCTCTCAATAAACTACTGGCATGTAGCGTCAAATGCCCCGTTTTTTTGTTTGCCTTGCATTGCTGCAAGTAATTTCACTTTAAAGAGTAATCACCCTGAAATTTAGATGAACAGGAAATTAACAATCAAGATTGATAGAATTATCCCTAGGAACCATAGATCAAGTCTGTTGGCATGACCTGCTTCTTGTCTGGGCTTGGACATTCTGTTAGTGCGTGTAGACTGAGAAGGTAGTGAAGGAATAAAGGCAATTAGAACAGAAGAAATCATAGTATTGTCCTTGTCGGGCCCATCTGAATATAGGGTACAGTTTTGGGAACTACATTGAAAAACAGATATACATAGAAAATGTGGAGATGGTTCAAACATGGGCAACTAGATTTGAATAAGATGGGAACTAGATTTGAATAAGATGGGAACTAGATTTGAATAAGATGGGAACTAGATTTGAATAAGATGGGAACTAGATTTGAATAAGATGGGAACTAGGTTTGAATAAGATGGGAACCAGATTTGAATAAGATGGGAACTAGATTTGAATAAGATGGGAACTAGATTTGAAAAAGATGGCAAATAGATTTGAATAAGATGGGAACCAGATTTGAATAAGATGGGAACTAGATTTGAATAAGATGGGAACCAGATTTGAATAAGATGGGAACTAGATTTGAATAAGATGGGAACTAGATTTGAAAAAGATGGGAACTAGATTTGAAAAAGATTGGAGGTCTTACATACAATAAAAGTTAAAAAAAATTAGCTTGTTTGGTGAATGGGCCCTGTGACGGACTGCACCGTCACTGTGCTAGTTGGAGGGGGCTGCAGACTGGCCTCTTACCCACCGATTATGGCCCAGCAAGAGAACAGGAGATTTTGGGGCTAAATGTACATTTTATATGCAGACAGTGACTGTTGCCCTCTGGGAAATATATGTTTTAAAATGGTGGAGGACAAGGACTTGGCCACATGGTTTGTCTATTCAAAATGGAGACTTAATTAAGTGAAGTCAGTTGTATAGAAGTTGCATAGCTTCCCCCCCCACCCCTCACCTGTTATCTCAGGCTCACCCTATTGTACTGTGACTGTGTATGTAAATGTCTGATTCCCTGTGTAAGCTGTTATCTATGTTTGTCATGAGGGGGAAGGGAGGGGAGGGGTTGTAGCCCTCCCAGTGTCTCAAAAGTGAATGTCCTTTGTTTAATAAAGGAGTTGCTCTTTCTATGTTGAACCTTCAACATGAGTTTTGCCTCGTGATTGGGGGTTAGGGGCTGGTTACTGCAAATCTGCTGGCTGAGAGTGGGGTTTGGCGGGCAGGAGACGCTCTTTGGCGGAGGTACCCAGTCGGGGTACCAGGCGGTCCGTCACAGGCCCTTAGTCTTTATCTAAACTAAAGTAATCCATGGCTGTGTGTCACTGCACATGAATTAACATGCATTGGGTTAAGACATCCCATCCATTATAAATGGGCTGCCAATGCACCAAAACAGATTAAAATACATGCATTACCTTTTTAAAAATGTTTTTATTGCAGTACACCACAATGCACGGTAAATGTGCTGCATTGGAATGCCATTCACAATGAATGCCACTACAACACACTTTACATAGAACAAGTCTGTTACCATGTGTTGTGGCAATGCACAATGTAAAAGGACCCTTAAAACTGCTAGGAACACTTGAATTTCTGTCCTCCTCTGCTGTCACATGTTGCAGCTTTACCGTTAGTTAGTGAAGAAGTTAGTGAATACACTTACCTTACCCCAGGCTTTAAAGCTGCAGAGGGTGACATGATGCTGCTTCTGGCGAGAACCCAGAGAATGCTGAATACCTGGAATCTCACAAGAAAATGCTGCAGCACAGTGCAGGATTGTATTCTTGTAACACAATACTCAGCATTTCCCAGGAGGAAGATGACCACCCTCGCCTAGGAGCTGCGGCCAGAAGGAGGGGTTAAGCTGTTTTTTTTAACTAAACTGGAATAAGTGATGGGTGATAGAGTCCCAATGTATTAAAAAGACCTTGCATTTTTACTGCAAGATCTGATTTACTGAGTGACTTCATTAATATGTATAAACATATTCAAAGACCAGCTAGAGAATTAACATATGAACTTTAATGCTGAAGAAAAATGGAATAGAGACTTCACCCTTTTCAATGAGGTAGTAATGGCAAAATTAATAAAGGACATTTTATAAAGAATTTGATGATGTCTTTACAACTAATGGTGTACTAAAGATGTTACTAAAAACCACCTGACTAATGGGTCTATGCATTGTGATTAAAGTGTGTTAATGTGCACATTTTTCCAACACACAGCAATGCCCCGTACATGAATTAGTGCCTTATGGTGCCAATAGTTTTCAATGGTACCCCTAACCTTTAAGGCAGCACACTATTTAAATGAAATGAGTGCCTTGATGCAAGGTAAGGTGCAACATAATGCAATACACCAGAATGGATAGCTGTGAAGGAAGCCTTAATGTGCAGATCAGTACAATGTAATATAGTAACAAGTAAAAAGTAGATTTTTGTTTCTATTTCTAATAAGACACTCATTTATACTTTGTTGTCAGAATAGCAAGGTCCCAAAGGAGACAATATTAGCCATTGGCAGCAGAAAAAGGTGTGATGCGTTAGCAAAGGTGTGGGCTAGGAGAGGAAGATCTTCCAGGTTTGCCAATCTTAATCATTTGAAAGCCCTTACTTGCAACATATACCTGTGTGAAATCCGTTAAAGCCAGCGATGGCAAAGTAGACTGGAGAACTGGGCCTTGCGAGTTTTTGTACCTAGTATCCAGTCCTCCTGTAGGCGGCATAATCCATGGTTTATGAATATGAAATGCTGTGTACCTCGATGGTCGAGAAGAACAAAAACCTTTTTTATACTGCAGTAGTAATGCAAATGCGCATAGAAGGAACATACTTCAAGTCTATTGCATGCAATACCCACAGTACTAATCCTGTTAAAGGAAAACTGAAATATGAAGGCTTTCATTAAAATGCTAGTTACCTGGTTGTTATGCTCATACAGTGTTTCCAGTACTTTGCTTGGTCAGGAACAGAAAGCCAGTAGCACATCAGGAGTTCTAACTTCACAATCAAATTTTGATCACTGCTGCTTGTTACAAGACAGCAACTCAAAGTTGTGAAACCAGAGACAGCCAACTAGCATTTTTCGAAGTAGCTCAAAGATGGCCCTACAGGATATGTTTCCCTTTAGGTAAGCATAGCCTTAGGGTAGCAGTTCCATTGAATCTATGCCCTGGCTTAACTTATTTTCCCATGTGTGCTGTTTTTGTATTTTGCAATGACTCAAAAAAAAAAAAAAAGCCCATACTATATATCTGTTTAATGTACAGTACAAATGCAATATTTGTTTTAACTACTAATGCACATTTCAAATTGGTATTTTTATTAGTTTAACTATGCTTATTAATTACATACATCCGTTAAAAAAATAAAAGTTGCTTGAGAAGCATGGCATGTACGTAAGGTTAATTCAGAAACAACACTTAAAGGTCTATTTGTAAATGTTTTCCTAAAATTCATACAACTTTCACCCAAGATTCACAGTTTTCCAATTGGATTCAATTAAATGTGTGAATTATGGGTATAAATTATGTGACTTGTGGGTGACAGCATTTATAAATAGACATCCAAGTAAGTTTCAAGGAACCGCCAAGACTCTTTTAGCTATATTCTGAACACCTCCCATAATAATAAACATACGATAAATATTTTTCTTCATATATATATATATAGAGAGAGAGAGAGAGAAAGAGGGAGAAAAAACATATTTTGCACACTATTCAGAAAAAATGTGTTTATATACACAGAACATACATGAAAGGTGTATATGACTCCTGTCCTGAAATAGTGTTTGAATGTTGCTGGATTATTGCTTGTATGTGTTACAAGGAGCTTTTTACAAAATCCAATGTAAAGCCCAATTGAACTTTCAGTTTAATTATGCTAATTACAGTGTAGGTGTATTGAAACAAAAAGTGTGCAAAGTCTTACAGCTGGTTACTGTAAGCAGCCACAGCTTAAAAGAGAACTATGGGGTAAGAGTTTTCCCTCATAGTTCTCTTTAGGGTCATGGGAGGACATATACTAACCTCCTCCCGTTACCCAAAGCTTGGTATATAGTGGTCTATTGCCCGCAATATACTGAGAGATCCACCCCGGTGCGTGAGTGACGGCTGGCTCTGCCCACCCAGCGGCAGAGCCAGCTGTGCCCGCCCCCTCTCCTGTTCATCCCCCACTCAGCGCTGCAGGATCAGAGAGGGGAGGGGGAATCCCTGCGGGGACCGGTGACTGGCAGTCACCTCTCACTGCAGGGAGACAATTGGGAAGTGAGCAGAGCGGCTGCATGTTTCTGCTCACTTCCCGATCGATACAGCCGACCTGTGACAGCTTCTTTGTCACAGGTCGGCTCTAACTATGAGGATGAGTGGTAACCTCTCACCTCGTAGTTCTCCTTTAACTACCTCCCGGCCGGTCAGGCAGCTTCCTGGATGTAACAGGCTGTGTATATACAGCCTGTTAGCCCCGCCCACCGGAAAGGACACATTTTTAAAAAGGCAGCGATGCCTGTTTGCATACAAGCGATGGGGCACCCCCCCTCCCGCTGGTCACGGGCTCAGCTGTGCCTGGTGAGAGCCCGAGACCAGCATGGTGGCTCTCTGACGGAATCAGAGGGAGATCGGTACACAATCTCCCTCCGGTCCCCTCTCCGGTGTCAGAATGCAGAAGTGATGTATGTTACATCGCTTCCGCATTCTTGTGTCACTCACCAGCTTCAGAAGATGATGAAGCAGATCTCTGCTTCATCAGCTTCTTTGGGGGTCCCTAGGTGACATCTTGGAGACCCCTGATGTCTCCATAAAGAGGACCTATCACATATCTTTGCTATCACATAGAGGGCTTCTTAGCCCCCTATGTGATAACAATAAAGTTGAAGTGGGTAAATGGGTAAGAATAATTGTATTATAACATAATGTAAAAACACTTGTAATGTAAAAACATTTTCAGTAATTTTTCCTTAATATAGTAAAAAATAAAACCCTCAGTGGTGATCAAATACCACCAAAAGAAAGCTCTATCTGTCCCCAAAAAAATGGTATAAAATTCATTTCAGTACAGCGTTGCATGACGGAATAAATGTCAGTCAAAGTACTGCAGCGTTAAATACTTAAAAATGGCCTGGCCCAGAAGGGGGTGTGAACACCTGGTCAGCAAGTGGTTAAGATGGAAAGCCTGTCCTCTGCCAGTATGCTGTAGAGGGGAACCCTTGTTCTCTGTGTGCAGCAGTAATCTCTTTGCAGAGGTCCGACACACCCATGCCGAGTCAGACCTATAGCTCTGAAATTAGTAAAGCTCATGCTTCTTCCTGACTGGACAGCTGTAGCTAAAACTTAGCAGGGGATGGATCTCTGCACAGAGACTGCTGCTTCTACACAGAGAGCAAGGGTGCTTCTCTGCAGTATGCTGGCAGGGAGCAGGTGTTTCTAATCAAGATATAGCAGCTTTCTAAAGAAAACAAGCCATAAAGCTTTGCACACCTTCTGTTCTGATGCATCTGGAATGATTTCAATTGAAAGTTCAGCTGGGCTTTATGCCTGAAATTAGGGATTCTGCAGAAAGTTTTTAAACTGCCATACAGACCAGGAAAATATTTTAAAATAGTATGGGGTTGTAGATAGGGCTGCCACCTGTCCCAGATTCACCTGGCCAGTCCGGGTTTTGAGTCCTGTATGAGCTGTTTCCGGGTTTCAGGCAAAGCTGAAGCCAGACACAGCAGATACAGGACTCAAAACCCGGACTGGCCAGGTGAATCCGGGACAGGTGGCAACTCTAGTTGTAGAGGTCAGCAACAACTCAGCTGTTAGTAATTAGGATACAACGCAAGGACCTTGCCTCTGAATTTTCATATTGTTGGATGAATGCTCAAATGCAGTCTCTGTTGTGCTTGCATAAAGAATCTATATAATTCCTTAACATTTTGGAGGAAATATCGGATCCTTTTTGTCCTCTGATGTTGCAGTACGTCATACTTGAGCGATTCCAGAACATTCTGTGAAGTCCAGGTGTGGTGTGGACCTGTGCTGGAAAACGGAGCCTCACGCCAGCAGCTGACACAACAGGTGGACCTGCTTTAGCTCAACTAAGGTCTGTGCAACTTTGCAGCTGTGCCTGTGCTGTATGAACAGATACAGGAAAAAAGTAAGAAGAATTCTTCCAGCCATAACATGTAAATTAACAAACATAAATATATAATTTCACAGTGCAGCATCTCATTTCACTTAAATGCTTACTTTAAAAAGAAAAGAAAAAGCTTGTCTAAGCCACCCAACCAGCCAAGACTCTCCTAATCATAAATATATAATGTCTTACAAACTCCAGATGCAGACTGACTATGAGTTGAGTGCTGGTTGCCGACAGTCATGGCAATGTGGACATCCACCTCTGTGCTCCTCTTCCTCACTATCCTGTGTATGCCATCAGCACATACATGAGTAAGCAGTGGAGAAAATTGCAGCAAACACTGCAGACTCGGCAAATAATAATTCTGCGTCTGAGGTTTGTAAGATGCATATATTTATAATGGGGGGCGTCAGGGATCCTAGGAAAAGGTTTTTCAAGGTAATCTTCAGTCAAGTGAAATAAGTTGATTGGATTACCATTCAGAATCCGTTTGGTCTGTGCATGAATTGTGTAGAGGAGTGGTACCCAGACTTCAGCCCTCCAGCTGAAGTGAAACCAAAAATCCCATCATGTATCGGCTTCTGGAAGTCCTGTCTGAGTCTTGCAATGCCCCAAGTCTCATAGTTGTACAACAGCTGGAGGGCTGAAGTTTGGCTACCCCTGGGGTAGAGGTTTACATGGATGACTTTAGTGTTAGGAAGTGTAACCATGCAAAACTAATACAAAATGCACATTGCCATTATTTTCTATGGCTGTTCTTTGCCTTGAGACTGGCTAAGCTTTATGTAGAACAATGCATGCTTTGTAATAAGCAGCATGATTGACTGTTAGCTAGTCTAAAAACTTTGTAATATAATACTTTCAGCAGATAATCAGTTTGTGCCATTTCTGTAAGAATTCTCCTTCCAACGCTGTTCTGTGCCCTTGTTCTGTTTAGGCAGAGTAATGTTCACTCCCATTTGAAAATCATTTATCTGACTGTTGTGCATAACGTTCACCAAGTAGAAATGTATTCGAACCCTATGTGCAAACACAACTTTAACCCCTTAGTGACAACTTCAGAAAATGTTTTCGTTCCCGGGGACTGGAACTATTTTTTAATTTTTGCTATGTAACATAGTTAGCCAGGTTGAAAAAAAGACACAATTCCATCGAGTTCAACCTATAGAGCTATAGGGGGTGATTTACTAACCTAAACACACGCACGCACTAGGTGCGTGTGATTTTTACACAGCAAAACGTATTTATCAACCAAAAAGTCTCTAAAAGCATATTTCCACTAATGCCATATATGGAAAAATCATGCACATGATGCATATATAATGCTGCTTCACAGTTTAGACAAAAATGGTTAGCTCATGCATTTACATTCCTGCATTCATCAACGCAAGCAACACAACATAGAGATAATTTACACAACATCACCTTGCAAATTCATGCAGGGCTTTGCACAACACACCTGCTGGGTGTGTACACATTACAAAGGTGTTTAGATTCCACCCATGGATCATGCTGGGAGGGAACACACTACAGAGGTGTATACATGTTCGTTGTGTGTTTATAAGGTTAGTAAATCAACCCCATAGAGTTATTTTGGGAGTTACAGGTCACAAAATAAAAGGAGTGAAATACAATTTTAGTTTGCAACAATTTTAGAATGTGGTATGTTTCGTTTCCTATCTTTCATAGTATTCTCATCACTATATTTTCTTATAATCTTTGATTTTTTCCTTTTCACATTTTTAAAAATGTTAAAGTTTTTTTTATTTTTAAATTGTATATTTTTGTAAACTAGGGGGCACGAAGAGGTTATTTTTTTATTTACAAGGGCTTTCATACTTAGTATTTCTGAGGAGAATACAGTATTCTCCTCAGAGATAATTTGTATCAGTTTATAACACATAGCCGGCTCGCAGTTGCACAACACAGTGAGCTGCTGCCATCTCTGTGGCTGTCACAGCTCTGATCACCGCCAGTTTTTTTAATTGCTCTGACCATACTACTGTGTCCACTACTGTGTTGAGGGTCTGTTTCACCCCCCCAGGGACCCAACAACAGCAGTAACTCAGTGAGCACTGGTCCCTCCACGGACCAGAGCTCACAGTACCGCATGACAGGATGATCCCTCCACCAGTCATTAATTAACTGAACGATCATGACGGTATAATACCGTCATTGGTAGGGAAGGGGTTAACACAGGTAATTAAAGACTTACATGATTGTTTATAAACAATCATATGACTGCAAAGGTGGAAATACACTTTCAGTAAAACATATTCATGATACATTTCCATAAATGACAGGTCCATGTTCAAATGCATCTAAACTACCTTCTCTCCCCAGACACATAATTGCTTTGAACGTGCCGCAGCTTTAGGCATTTGTTTACATACTTCCTCATAGACTTTCATGGTACTATGTTTCAAAGACAGAGATACTTGAGATGTCTATAGGGACAGGTGTGACCAGCGCACAGAAGATTTGTGGGAAAAAAATGTAAATAAATGCTAGAGGCTGCTGGATCACGATAAGTTTGCATCTGCAGAGAGTGGGTAGTTTAGCTTGAGGAGGTTTGTAAAACTAAAGTGTTTATCACTGAAAACAAAGTGATTTGTTTGAATGTGCAATTATCCTTTAAGCTGAATGTTATTCACAAGAAATTGACTGAAAATCAACAAAATATATTTACTTTATCTATATAAGATTCAAGCAGGGTATATCGCTAATGGAAAAGATCATTTATACAAATACATTTGTCTTATTTACATATAATATTTCTTCTCTTTCTTTTCCACTTAAATTATTTACTGTTATGTCAGTTTATATCTAAGGGGAACCAATATCTTACACTTTGACTCAGACACACATGATGTTCGCCCCGTATTCCCCAGCGCTGTCACTGCTGTTGCTGCCTCCCCCTGGGGCTGAGTGTTCAGAAGAAGAGGGGAGGGTCTGTGGAGCTGGGGACGTGGGAGACGTAGGGGGACTTGGGGTGGCGCACAGAGCTGGAAACAAAAACGTGAGAATGAGATTATACAGAAAGCGTAAAAGGTGTTTCATGCTTATGTTGGCAAAAGAGAGCAATGGAAATTTGCATCTTACACAATGCAAACATAGAACCCTCCCGCCCCCTTCCTAGAATAAGATGCCAACATTTCAGAAAGGAAAAGTTTTAGTTAAACACATATGATGCACTCACAAATACTTGTCAGCATACACAATTTCTGAACACAATTTAATTTTTTTTTTTTATTAACTGGTCACTGAAAATGGCTAGGGAAAAGCCTTTAGGCTAAATAATGTCTATTACATTAAAGAAAAAAAACAATTTGAATGCCTAGTTCTAATAAAAACTTGGTTTAATATTATTATTTCTGGATATAACAATATAACATCATGTTAAGACACTCTCACAGGAAGAAAACCGATCAAAATCAATAAAATCAAAACTTAGGGGACCGCTGTTGGACACCACAGTGTTTACCTCACACTGCATCTTCATTTTACACTTAATTTATACATTGCAGGCTGCGGTGTGGAACAGGCAGTATGCTACGGAGTGTCCTTTGCATTATGCTGCAGAGAACACTCTGTGATTTGAAGAGAGCCCGGTCTTATGACTCTTATGGAATTGCTCTCCTCTCACCAAAATTCTTAGTTCTGCTTAACTGCCAAAACCAGTTCACATCCCAATGATGGTGTTATTCCCTGTTGATAGAATCTCCATAATGTAGTAAAGATCAAATTACTTTTTAGAGATGTAAACCTTTGTTACTGCACAGACAACAGCTACTGTAGGAAAATGTTTTCACTGGAGTCTCAGAAAGATAGAACAAGTCAATGAGTTAATCAATCCAATGGTGCTGTTTATTTCCGAACTGGGATAACACCTATTTTATATTTGTTACATGTTCCCATTCACATAGCATAAGCTAAAAATACTTTTACTTTCATACACTTGCAATGTTAGGAGGGGCTGTGAGGGATGAGGGGCTTCTCCATTGTATGTTAATGTGAAAAATGCATTTCTCAAATTTCAGTCCTAAATCATTCTATAAGGACATATCACTGTGAAGGTGCTGAGAAAAACCTGGAATCAGCCATGTTGCCTGCTGCAACAAAACATCTAAAAGGTAAGACACATTTTAATAAAAAATATTTTTCGGTATGCTGTGTGAATAGATACACATAAACACAGAGGTTTTCTCAAATTTGACTGCAAAAGGGGAAACAACACCTGAACAATACCTGCATCCAATCAGATTGTTCAGGTATTTTAACAGCCAGTGGGACTGACTAGGAAGATACTGAAGCTTGGCCCAGAGGGAGATTCCTCAATCCACACAGTGTAGTGTAGATGGAGGAATCTGTTGCATTTTTTCCATCTGACCATAGAAAATCTACAGAAAATCTATAGGTATATGGCCAGCTTAAGAATAAGTGCTGCTTTGATATATGTATTTAAATATACATCTGTGTACATACAGGTGAAAATCGATTAGAATATCGTGCAAAAGTTCATTTATTTCACTAATGCAACTTAAAAGGTGAAACTAATATATGAGATAGACTCATTACACACTTTTCCCTTCCACATAACTTTCTATTAATGTGCTTTGATACAGCACTTTGGGAACATCCAACTTCTTTTGCAATGACCTTTTGAGGCTTTCCCTCCTTATGGAGGGTGTCAATGATGGTTTTCTGCACAACTGTCAGGTCAGCAGTCTTTCCCATGATTGTGATTCCTATTGAACCAGACTGAGAGACCATTTAAAGGCTCAGGAACCCTTTGCAAGTGTTATGGCTTAATTAGCTGATTAGAGTGGGACACTTTGAGCCTAGAATATTGCACCTTTTCACAATATTCTCATTTTCTGAGATTGTGGATGTGGGGTTTTCATGAGCTGTAAGCCATAATCATCACAATTATGACAAATTACGGCTTGAAATATTTTTCTTTGCATGTAATGAGTCTATCTCATATATTAGTTTCACCTTTTAAGTTGCATTAGTGAAATAAATGAACGATATTTGCACGATATTCAAATTATTCAAGTTTCACCTGTATACATATTATATAAATAGATTTCTGCATTGTGTGCATTGACATACCATGGCCATACCACTGCTAAAAAAGGGGCACAGCTATAAAGCAAAATGGTAACTTTTGCAAATGTGCTTTAGAACTCTGAAGCAAAAGTATCCCATTAATTTCAATTATTGAAAAAAATCCAGGGACAAGGAAAGCCAGTCAAATGACTTTTGTCACTCTAAAGCAAACAATATCCCATTAATTTCAATGAACAAAAAAAAATGTATCGGGAGGAAGAGAATCTGGTCACATGACCTGTATAGATCTTCGGTAATACACAAAATGAAGTCTCCACAACCTAAAACAGGGGTTCAGACCCATAATATTTCCCCAAAGAAAAAATAATAATTAAATAAAAAATAACACATTTTTAGCGCTGTATATACGCTTGCTAACAGTTTGTTGTTAAATTGGGGAAGACCATCTGGCCTCCCCCCATCTTCTGCACAAGTCCTAAAACACCTCCGGTTGTTAAGACTATTACCTCAGGTCAAGGTGCTGCAGATTGAGGTAGTCTGTCTGCCAGTTGTATACGCCTGGAATGTGAATGACGTAGGCTGGACAAGCTAGAATGCTTGAGTTGGGGTATCCAGTGTTGCAGTGACAACCAAATCGCTCAGAGTTCCAGAATGTTAATTAGGTTGCAAGATTACTCTGGAGACCAAGTCCCCAATCCTTCCAATACAGGAGGAAGGATATCCCTAACTCCAGAGCTGGGCTAGGGTGTCAGGTTTATGTAGAGACTGACCTGATTTCTCCCACAATGAAAGAATGTTGTGTTGTAGGGAATTGAAGTGGGATCATGCAAATGGAACTGCCTTGAAGGAGGCTGCCATCAAACCCAGAAATCTCAGGCAGAATCACAGAGTTGGATGGCTCCTGGACTGTCTGGTAGCAGAGAATCAGAAGTTTTTCTTGGGGAAGAAAAATTCTGGCTTTAGCTGTGTCTGTGAGAACTTACAGATACTCCAAGTGATGTGTCAGTACCAGCACTAATTTCGGAAGGTTGAGGGTACAAACTAACCTTTTAAAGATCTGGACTGTCCGTATTACATTGTTCATCACAATTTGTGACAACTGTTCCCTCAACATGAGATTATCCAGGTATCTCACAATGGGAATACCCTGGGAGCATAGTTGCCAATATCGTGAACGCTCGGGGTGTGGAACACAAAGCAAAAGTTAGAGCCACAAACTGAAGGGCGCTGACCAACCACTGGTTGCGGTGGTTGCGGTAGCGGTGATGTGCATCCTTGATGTCCACAGAGGCTAGAAAGTCTCACTGATAGGGGGAGGCTATGATAAACCTGGTAGATTCCATGCTTTTGGAAGACATTTAAGCCTTCAGATCCAAGATGGGTTTTGGAACAGTGAAAAGGTTGGAATAGAAAATACCCTGAAATCTTTCTAAAGGAACAATGATCATAACTCCTTGGATCAAAAGATCTACATGACCAGTATGAAGCTCTGCATTTCTGTGAGGAGACACACAGACAAGTTGGACAACATAAATCGGGGAGGGGGCAGAGAGCTGAAAGCTAGCTTGTAGCCCCTGGAGACTATGTCTTTTACCCAGGCATCTGAGATGCTTGCTGAACAGTGTCCACAAAAGCCAACAAATGCTCCCCACTTTGGAAAGTGCGGAACGCCGCTTCATGCTGAAGAGTGGCTATCTGCAGAGTTGGTTGGACTAGAGTTTTGGAAGAGGAATGTTGTCTCATTCATGTCTGATATAGGATTCTAACTGCTCAACATTCATTGGTCTTCTTTGTTATATTTTTTGTTTCACGGTGCGCCAAATGTTTCAATTGGTGAAAGGTCTGGACTGCAGGTGGGGCAGTTAAGCACCCGGACTCTTTTACTACGAATGGAAGGTGGAAGGAGGAGGCCACCCAGGGAAGAAAGGAGGCTTAGGGTCCTATCCCTTTGTAACACACAGAAGTGCTCCCTTCACCAAAGTTAATAGCAATGAGCAATGCAACCTGGTGAGTCAGGGAAGACAAATAAATATCCCTGATAGGTTCAAAGAGAGGTTTCTGAAAGCAGACAGAACTGGGTTGAGATCCCGTGGAATCAAAGGAGAAGAGACACCCTGTATGAATGCCCTTGTCAAGTAAGAGTGAGAAGCAAGTGGTCTTTAAAAAAAGAGGCTAACACTTTAAGGGGTACTCAAGGCCAACTGTTGGTCTAGGCTAAATTGGAGAAAAGATAATTCATCCCTCTGAAAACTTTCTTGGATGGAAGCCTCTGGCTTTGCACCAGGAGAAGTAGGCTTTCCAAGAGCGATGGCAGACTTTGTGACAAGTTGATTTAATAACCTTTAGGAGTGTGGGGTTGTCAGAGTCCAAAAAGCCCCTGTCCCTCAAGACCTGGGCTTCAACAGCCATGCAAATAAAACGCCAGTAACAGAAAATCTGGACAGTTCAGGAGGGGTCACTAAGAGTCTGCCAGGAGCTTGATTATGTCTGCAACATTCTCCTGAGCCAGTTGAGTGGGATGAGGATTGCATAACTGCTCTCCATCTCGATTCCATGGAGCAGGCGAGGGAGAAAACTAAGTGGAGGAAAGGCGCAAATCAGGCTGAACCAAGCCCATTAGGTCACTAGAACATCCACTGCGAAGGCCCAAGGTTTCCTGGTCCTGGCAAATCTGTTTTTGAATCTTGGGGCCTTGGAGGTCCACTTCCTGGTAGGCAATTCTTCTTATAATTGATATGAGCCACGGATGTTGCAAACGAAAGGTCCAGCAAAGGAAAGACAATGGAATTGTCGTGAGCTCCAGAATATTGATTGGGAGCTGACAACTAAGGCCCCTGTACCGAGACGGTATCCAGGCCTCCTTCCCAGCCTGACAGTAGGCTGAGTCCGAAGTGGTTTTAGGCTGAGGATAAGGCAAAGATGTGGTCAGGCAGGCAGGGTCAGCAAGAGTCTGGCAGTGAGGTACAAAGTCGAGATCCAGGAGAGTAGGAGAGATCAAGGAGAGTCGGGAGGCAGGCTGAGGTCTTGACACGATCGGGCAGCAAGGTACAAAACCGTCAGGAAACAGGCAAGAGTCACGGTGTAAATCCAGCATACAACACAGAGGCAGCTCACACAGGAAACTAACCCAAATCAACGGGCTCAGAGCACAGGAAGTGTCCGGTATTTAAAGCCTGAGATAATTGCAGATCTTCTAAGCTGGAGCCAAAGTGTCCATAAGAACAGTTGCTCAGTACAAAAAACCTGCAGCAGAAACCAAGTCCTTCCAGTGGCTGAATGGCTAGGTCTGTGCACTACTGCACCAGAGACCCAGGTTCAAACCCCCGAACAGGGGCTGATCAGACAGGTACGTGGCACTGGCATCCATCCGTAACATTTTCCAGACCATCAGGAGAAGGATTTCTCTAATTTTACCACAGACTTGTGAACCTTGCTGGTCAGGAGTATGTGACAATTCAGAGAGTAAGGCTGCTTTCCAAAGTTACCAGAATGTTGAGTTGTAAAAAGGAACCTGTGTCCTGTTATGTACGATTAAGAAAAAATAAATGTCTAAAATAAAACGTGGGCCCTATCTGGATTTAACATGACCTGCATAGTGATTTTTTATATTAAGGCCCAAATATATAGGTATAATCATTCACAACCCATAAAATCCTTAAAATACTGTGTTGGTGCATACTTTCTAGCTTGTATTGTTCTGCCACTTGAAATCTTACAGTGGAGTAGAAATAATTTATCATATGTTTTATCATTATTGACATTTTTGAGCCAACAATCTAGTTGATATAAATTGAATTAATCTGAGCCATGTAGCTGCTACACACTCAAGTGTGTGAGCCATTGTAAAGAGTCAATCAGAGCTTAAGTTACAGCAGCTGATACCACAGGGCTCCCTTA
This sequence comes from Nanorana parkeri, assembly GCF_000935625.1. Lineage (NCBI taxonomy): Eukaryota > Metazoa > Chordata > Amphibia > Anura > Dicroglossidae > Nanorana > Nanorana parkeri. The sequence continues at coordinate 1,063,493 of NW_017306345.1, read as the reverse complement.
TCTTCTCATAATTTTGAGAGCTGATGAGTTTGTGTTGGTCACAAAAGAAAAACTAATTTGCTAAAGAAAGATACTTTGAATCATCTTAGGTCAGGCCGTTACACAAAGCAAACGATACAGATATAAAAAACAAACAAAACATAAGGCTATGGTGCCAGCTGAACTTTCATCTACAAAGATTAAAGAAGCATGCTGAAATATACTTTTGAACAAAGACTACATTTAAGTATAGTGTTTTATTTATTTGTTATAAATCAAGTAGTTCTAATGAATTATAGAAATAATCTTAACACACTAGGGTTTATTTATTCATGTTTTCACACAAGTTTAACTAACTTTCACTTATTTTATACTTGGCTATAAAGGCATTCAATGCCGATATTGTGCTGCCTAAATTCATACAAATGTACTGTATGTGGTCAAAAAGCAATATTGGGATGGTGGTCTTTGATGAGCAAGGCCAAATGATACAGTCCAAGCCTTTTACACTGAGTACTTTACCATGCCAAGAATCCTTGGCATTTAGAATCCTCAATATGTTGAAGAACACTGCCTCCACAGACATAGTGGTGTCTTTGATCAACTAACAATATATTTAGTGGCATGCTTTCAGAAAACTTTGTTTTCTGTCCCATTTATCACACAAAAACACCAAACTCCGGGGAATATTATTATTAACCCTTGCAGTGCGGAGGTAACCTTGCTCATTTTCGTCTAGTGTGGAAACAACAAAGTTATACTCACCTGATCTGGCTTCAGCAATCCCTGGAGCCTTCCTCCCCTCCTCTGCAGCGGTCTACAGTCCCCTAAATCATCACATTCTATACACTGCGTATAGGACGTGAGGACACCGAGAAAAATTCCATTGCACCAGCAAAGGAGGAGACAGGCTGGAGGGAGTGCTGTCACAGTTGGCCAGCTTCGAAGTTCGGGTGAGTATATGTTATTGTCCCCCCTAGACCAAAATCAGCACTTAATCCTTGCAATGCAGGGGTAGCACCATTGCAAGGGTTAATCATTTCCCTGGGGTTCTGCTTTAAATCATAGCCTTCTCATTACAGTATGCGAGAAGAAAACTAATCTTGAAAACTTGGCACTCAAGTATTGTTATTGTGAGTTAAAGTTTTCACTTACATTTTTATTCTCCTGCTTTAATTAATAGCTAACTCGGTACTACCCTTTAACTCACAGCATAGCATGTATGTGAATGGGAAACACTGTGCAGTCTGCAGAAAAGAAAGATTGTTTAATATTTACTAATAATTCTACGATTCTATGTCAAAACTCTGTCAAACTAGCACAGAATATTTAATAACTTATTTAACCAAGCTCAGGTATGTTAATTAAATACCAGGGTAAGTCAAAAATGATCTGCACTCTGGCTGTACAATTTATTTGAATCAACTTTTAGAAAAGTCAAATAAATTTTTTAATTTTCAATACACTTTTTGTCCATCTGTCAACAAGCTTTCGTATTCCCTCATTAAAAAATGATTTAGGCTGAGCTGTGAGCAACAAATGCACCGCTGTCTTCACTTTTTCATCAGAGGTGAATCTTCGTCCTCGTAGGGCTGCTTTCAGGGGACCCAACAGGTGACAGTCCGATGGAGCAAGCTCAGGACTATAGGGAGGATTCTTTAACACATCCAAACAAAGTTTTTGCAGAGTGTTGACAGTGTAGGCAGAGGTGTGCGGATGTGCATTGTCATGCAAGATCACAATGCCCTTGGATAGCAGTCCTCTGTATTTAATCCAAGGCTTAGGCTTCAGCTCTTCAATGAGCATCTCACTGTACACACACCCTCAGACCCCAAAAACTAATCACTGCACGCTGCTCTTCTTTTGTGCAAATCACATAATTGGAAACTACATAAAGTTAATCACAGTATTTGTACTTTTTCTGTGTTGATTACAATATATGCCTCATATACTGTAATTTCTGCACTCTTTATTTGTTTAATTTTGTGATGCACATGATTGAATTAATTGCACAAACTATATTATACACGGGATGTTTTGAGGCTCATTAGTTAGGTACAGCGCAGTGCATAAATATTTATTAGTATAGAATATTACAAATAATGTTCAGGTGGAAAAAGCTGTTCAGATTATTTTTAAAGGCTTTCCCCAAATCAGTTACTAAGGCCCAATTCACACAGCGCATTTTGAAATTCCTGCTGCAGGAATCCCAGGGTGTCCTTTTTAGATGAGGCTGCTGTACCTGTTCAAGTTAAAAACTGGGTGACAGCGGCCGCATCTGTAAGCGGCAGTCCGCATGTAATTGTATATGATACAATTACATACGGTTTGGAATAGATCACTGTCGCTGGACGCGTCTGTCCTGCAACCACTATCCATTACACACGGCATGTAATCATATCATTACATGTGGACTGCCACATCCAGGCGCATGCAGCCACTGTCGACTGGTCATTAAGTTGAATGGGTATAGTGGCCACATCTGAACGGGGACACCTGGCATTCAGTAGGTTGCTGCCACAGGAATGCCAGATTGCCCAGTGTGAACGAGGCCTAAAGGCTTTGACTGCTAACAGTTGTGAAACAAGCAGATATGTGTGCAATACTGAACTACGTATTACCAGAAAGAAGACGACCACGTCGTGAAGCTTCGGTTGCCAATGCACAGGACAGTTCTATACGCTTCTCCTGCTCCTGAAGCTGAGATTCAGGATCTGGTGGCATCTCCAGTTCAGAGTCACTCAAGGGAATAACATTCTGCAAACTAAGAAATTAACAAACATGTCTGATGTTGTATTGGACACGATAAAGAAGAAAACCTGTGATATAGCATAAGATATGACAATTTAGTTCTAATTAGAGTAGAGTAGGAGAAAACTAAATACACAATTAAAATAAATGTATGTTTACTGTTTTACTTGAAAATACTTTAATTATTCTTGTGATTTCCACATCTCTGTCACACTAAAGGTTACACACCTATTTCCTGGTTTAAGAAAGGGAACAATTATTCTCCCTACTCCCTGTATCAGATTTTTACAGTGTTATTTCTTATAAATATTATTAGACATTTATGTTTATACATTTGGAAACACATCCAGACCATTTTTGAAACAATCTACTGGCTAAAACCAGCTCTGGTGGAAGACCCCTTTCCAAATAAAAAGGTTAAAGAGTAATTCCAGTTTCCCAGGCGAATTAAGGAAAATGAAGTTACCCCCCTCCAATCTGAGTCCCACCCCCCCACTGTACTTACTTTTGGCGAAATGCTCCTTATCCTCTGCCTGTGTACTACCCCTACTCCACACACAGAAGCGCTACCGGCACCCTGTATTTTAAATTTAGTTCGCAAATGGTGAGCTCTCAATGGTCAGTGGGGTCACCTGACCGCGCTGCCCAATGAGAAGAGCTTCTTACAGCAAAATAAATACACGCTTAAGTTGATTTCTTGATTCAATAGCTGGTGAGGGTCCTGTTAACAAATTTGCCTATACTTAGTGTTTAAATACTTTGCAATATTTTGGGCTGTGTTTGGTTAATAAATTAATCATCCTGTCCCATCGCACTCCTGACCGGACAAAAACCCAAATCCAACTGGGTGGGTGCGGTGGTGACAACGGATGCCTCCGTGAAATGTAGATAGATTAAAGTAGTCACTCGCACTCCATGATATTAAAGTCAATGCTGTTTATTGACTGACATAACACACATCTCCTTAGCGACGTTTCGAGACCATGTGGTCCCGTCCTCAGACAAACAGAGAGTGGGTCAAGCAACAAAATCAAACAATAAATACAGGTGAAACAAAATCAAACCACCAATCACAATGCAGTTAATACCTCCTCCTCTGACGTCCTAACCACGTGATTCACACCATGCTGCCTAGGTGCAATTAGCTATATGCTGAACACATGATACAGATGCATACTGGTAAAATACCTTGTTCGTAGTGGTGATCTTGCATTGCCCGAGATCTACCTGCTTTTTTCCGATCCGTGTCATCCATGGATCCGAGTTGCATCCTGCTGGCTACTCATGTCTAGGGGACCGGCTCTCACGGTGTACGCGCAGTGTGTTGTCTGCGCATACATATTACCAAAGATCATTGTGCCGTCCGCCAGTCAATGAGTGCCAGGAACCTGGATCAGGTGACCGATCGGTTGCTAGGTAACCGGGCAAGGCTTGTCACTTGCGGAAAATAAAAGTTTAATATTTTTTTATTAAACAATGCAGCAAAATATATGACATGCAACTTCAATCTGATGCCTGTTGGAAAAATGTAACAACCGTGCTGGTACATTGTATCGAGCAACCAGAACGTTCACTGTATCTTATATACTCAGTGTTCCACTTAGCTAAAGATAGAAAAGTGAAATAAATAAGGCGGGGGGGATATACTTATACACAGTGTCTTGCAGTATAGTTGTACTCAGAGTGATGTAGTTGAAGGGATACTATTCCCATGTTTATGGAAGAACTTTGATTATATAGCAGGTCAAAGTATGTGATAGATCACTCTCTTCTCTATAAGGAGAGCTCCTTAACATACAATCCTAAGATTGATAGCATTTCTAAATGAGTGCAGTTCCAATCATGGTGATTCCCTCCTCTACACTTTGTCAATTCATTGACAACTGTCTTGGTCCAACCAGCATGTTATGCCAGAGAGCCTGGTTTGAGAACCAGGAGGAAAGTGAAGAGAACAGGGGAACAGTGGATAGCTTATGGCCATAGTACTGTATGTCTAATTGTTTCTGCTGCCTGCAGGGCCATATTTACACTTTTTTTTCCCGTAGGCCAGCTATCTTGCTTTACCCATGACTGCTTTGGCCTCCCCCCTACGCACACATACTATGTCATGGCAGCAGATAACAGACACATGAAAGCAATCAGTACCGTACTGATACAACCAGAAAAATGTCCAAAAAGACACAATCAGTACAATAATGACAAAACCAGAAACATATCTGCAGAAACAATGAGTACCTAACTGACAAAACAAACAAAAAAAAGAATGTGCGCAGAGACGGGATCAGAGCCTTACTGACAGAACCAAAAATATGTCTGAAGAGACACAAGTTCAATATGGACAGAACTAGAAATACTGTGCAACATATCAAACCCTAATTAGTTATCAGAGTATCGCAATATTAAACAAATGATAATAAAAGGAAAAGGCGGCACTTAACATAAATCAGAATAGATGTGGACAATTTGTTGGTGCTCTTCTGAGCAAAAAGAGAACAACCCACAGTTAACCCTGAAATAACTTGAAAAGATCAAACAATTTGAATTCATCATTGTTTATTCCATATTTAATAAAAATCTGGCTTTGCTTCTAGTTCAAGGGCACACTTTAAATAAAAAGTCAAATAAAAATAGTAAGGGCGAAAACAATAGGACCATTAAGCTGGCTACACACCTATAGATGATCTGCAGATTTTTTGTGGTCAGATGGAAAAAGTGCAACAGATTCCTCCATCTACACTAAACTAGATGGAGGAATCTCCTGCTAGACCAAGCTTCAGTATCTTGCTAGTCGGCCCTTCTGGCTGTCAAAATACCTGAATAATCTGATTGGATGCAGGCATTGTTCAGGTGTTTTGAGAGCTAGCAGTTGGTGTTGTTTGCATGTTTGTCCAGTTGTTTGCTTATTATAACAATAGGGTATTTTTAAAAACAAAATTGTTTTATTACGCAAATGATTTAAAACGTCATTCTTACAAAAAAAAAGTTTGTCTGGTCACAAAAGTTTGAGTACCCCTGAACATAAATGGCATAATGCTTGATCGTAATAGCATATTTAAGTATATTTGTGTGTGTGTATATATATATGGTAACTGTATAGCTAACCTTGATTTTGCGATAAGTGTTTTTATCCGTTCCATCTTTCTCTGCTTCTCTTGCAGTTCCTCTGGGCTTAGAGGGCCATCGGGTTCCATGTCAAAGTACCGCTCTGGAATTAGCACCTTATTTGGTGTGGATAGCTAAGACACAGAAAAGGGAACAGAGTGTGATAGATACAGTGTAATCTATGCAACCTGTGTAACATGTATAATACAGGTCCTCAAAATATTTCCAATTATAAATAAAATACCTGCTAGTAAGCCAAACTAAGAGACAAAGGTTAATAATAATATTATTATCAATAATGATAAAGTTATTTTTACAGGAGTAGGAAAGGAGTAAAACCCTTGTCAGTTAATTTTTAGTGTCTGGGACAGGAAGAGAAGAATCATTTTCTTAATGGTACACAGACACAACAGGACGTTAGAGGAAATCTCCCAATGTGAGGGGAATTCCCCGGGAACAGGAAGGTTTCCCCTTACCTCTTTTTCTGGGGACAACTCTAAAACTTTGGATTTCCCCGCAGGAAATCTGAAATATAGGGACAGTGGTCATCAGTACAAAGAGAGGGGTGAATCTCCTCACAGACACCAACAAAATGTGACAGAGGGTCTACCCCTTTACCCTAAATTTTACTTCACCCAAAACTTGATGTGCTTTAATTAATTTGGAGACTTCATTCTACTACTACCATATTCTCTTTGATGCATCACATATAAAGAATCTATTGGAGAGAGTAAAGTTAATTCTCTAAGCCGGTATCACGCTGATACTCTCGGTTGCAAACTCAGGTGCTGACATTGGAAAGATATGATGATTAGTAGGTGACTTGATATGACTGCATCCACCCAAAAATGAAATATATATTTTGACTGCGCTGCTCCTTAATAAAGTAACAAATAAAATGCATCAAAATTGCTTAAAAAGTATGTAAAAACAAAACTTTGTTGTTTTGCCTAAATTAGGAAATGGTTAAGAGTCTCCTGTCAGAGTTTTTGTGTCCCGTTAGGGATATTTCCCTTTATTTCCTATTTCATTGATACAGAAGGAAGTAAGATGCGATCTCTCCAAAGTGAGAGGTTATCCCATCTTAGACAATTGTCACCAGAACAGGTTTCCCCATTGAAAATATACCCTCTTCTCTTGTTCCTGTGACAACTCAAAAATGTTGGATTTCTCATGACTTTCTATATCAGAGACATTGGTTAGTGGGGCAAATAATGCGGATAGAGACAACAATAAACATTTTACAGAGCTTCTAACCCTTCCAAACACTATTTAAAGACTAAACAAGTTTGGGCTTTAACTACACTTTAAACAGACTCTGGTTACAGAGAAGTGTTTAATGTGCTACCTGTCCAGACAAAACCTATTTAAAACTACATGGCTCAGTAATCCCCAGCCAGTGGTCACATATACTGTCAGATACCGATATACAGGGAGTGAAACATGCACATAATGCCCACAGTAGTGGGTACATGCAACGGCAAGTACAGTGTGAGACACAGTAACTCTGAAATACCACAAGTGGATAAAGTATGATACAGAGCGTGCTACATATATGCTACAATATAATATTGAGGGAGGGGCACCTTGTCTGAAGTGGAGAGCTGAAAGAAAATGGGAATAGTTTCATTGATAAAGTAATACATTAAAAACAGGAAAGACAAAATGAAAAGCCAAAAAAAGGAGAAAGAAATGTAATAATACTTCTCTCTAAAGACAAAAAACTTATGTGAAAAAGATAAGTAAGGATTGGCAGTGTACAGAAGAATAGATAAAGGAAGCCCTGTACCGAGAAACATAGTGGCTGCCATTGTTGATCTCTTCTCAGGAAAAGGATACTTGCCCAACTCCAGGGGAGCTGTTAAATTTACCCATATACAGCACATTCACAATCTAAGGTCCCTATTTCACATGCATAAGTACACAGACAAATACTAGGGCTGATTTAGACAGAGTTCAATTAACCAATCAGCATGTCTTTGGCATGTGGGAGGAAACCAGAGTGCTCAGAGGAAACTCACACAATGCAAACTCCCTGCAGTGAGTGTTCTGACTGAGATTTGAACTGGGGACCCGCAGTGCTGCAAGGCAGAAGTGCTAACCACTAAGCTACTGTGCTGCCATTGTGCCTACATGCTCTGTGGTTTGCCTAGATTTTCATAAATCAGCCCGTAAAAAGACTACGGCATATAGTTCTGATTTAAGTACTAACCTCTCTGTTGATGTCTACATTAAATGCCTGAGGCTCCACATCCATCTTGCGCAGGCGTGCAATCTCCTCTCGTGGGGACTCGTACATCTTTTGAGTTTCTTGTGAACGTATAGCTGCTTCAAGGTCAGAGATGTCTACCTCATGAATGCTCCTATGCCTTCTTACCTGTTATTGTGATATAAAATCCATTTAGATCCACATATTGTTGTATGAAATTCAATTTGACTCTATATTAATTTATTCCATCTACTCTTAGTATAACATTTATCACAGCTCACCACTCGGTATGTGCCTGCTGGTTTGGTAGTGCTGGGATCTGTTTGCTGACCGGGAGGGAGCTGAAGGCTCCGCCTCTTTTCTTTCATAGACCCACTCTGGTGCCGTTTTATGCGATCTATTTGCTCTTCCACACTCATTTTGGACTTAACTTCAGCAGGGAACAGAGCACTTTTTGGACGTTCCTGTAAATAACACAAAACATGCATGACCTTTCTGGTCTCCATAATACAAATCATTACATAGCTTAAAGTTTAAAGCCACTTTTGTTGAAAAAAAAAAAGCTGCCTCGGTGACTTATATCAACTAAATGGGTTTAGCAAACTTCACTGCACAGAAAGAAAAAAAATAATCCTTACATTGACAGGGTTTAGCAAAGTTTACTGCACAGTGCTACATGGTGTCATTTGTACTGGAACTCATGGATTCCACCTACTTCCTAAGTTTGTGGGTATTTCTGCTATAACATTGCTTAAGACATTTTGGAAATCAATTGTTTAGAAAATGTCCCCTATCCAGTGAAGCCATGTTTGAAATGTGTCATTTTTCAGAAAGTTAGATATGGCTGCAGATTCACAGATTAAGAGTATTTAAACCATATAATAAAATAAAAGCAAGCAAACATGCTACTTACATATGATAAGTAAACTCTCAGGGTTTTCTTTGTATCTGCGCCAGATTTCTAATATTGCTCACCCACTCCCTAATGCAAATACTGCTAATAGCTCTCAAGTCACAACACGCATGTGCTGGACATCCCTGGATCTCACTGCCTACATGTTTGCGCTCTACTGGCCACAGAGCAAATGTCTTAAGGACAAAGTTTTTCTTTTAACAATTTTACAGCACTGGATTTGCACCCTACCTGCAAGGAGGAGGAATGGAACACTGACACTCAGCAATTGCATTCTCATATGTATTGTTATGTCGTTCACACCTGTTTTTTATTCAATCAATATTGTATCTATAAGCAAGGCTCTTTTCCTCCACTTAACATTGGGCAAGTGCTGTTTTGTACTTTGAAACTGAAGTTACCTTCATCATTAGTATTTTTATTTTATTTTTCTAGAGTAATTACTCAGAAGCTCTCTGCATAAGCAGGTGCAGGTGTAGCAGGTGGTGGGAGAGTTATAACCTGCACTTAAAAAGACGAAATTAGCATCCATGGCTTCTACAGAGTCTCAGCATTAGCAGTGGTCACAGATCATCCTTTCCTCTTCTCCATTTCTATACCCAGGATGAGAAGCAGGACAGAGGCTGAAATGTGTAGATCTTGGCAGCTACTGAGGTCTGTTGATTTAATCGTGAAGTTTTTCTTTTAAACCAATGACTGTACTTACCCCCTGTAGGCAATCAGTTGTTTAACTAGTATTGCAAGTAGAAAGTGTTTAATTTTAACTTCCCAGAAATCCACAAAGAGCAGCCAACATTATCTTTAATGTTTAAAATTTAGAGCCTGTTCACACTATAGCATTGTGCTAGGCGCCTATTACCGTGCGTTTTGCACAGATTATCGCACAGAGCACTTAGTGTGCGGTACCGTTCCATTCATTTGAGTGGCACCCCAATGCTCCCCCCATAGCCCTGAGCAATGGATGGCAGTACAACTTACTAAGTGCATGGTACCGCACGCTAGATGAGCTGTGCAATAGCATGCGCTAAATGCATGGTAATGCTATATTGTGACCATTCCCTCAAACTAATACTGTATACCGTAGGTAGAGAGAGAAAGTGCCTTCTTCTTACTACTAGTTGTACAAAGGCATCTTCTACCAGTAATCCAGATGCCATGATGGACAGGACATCACTTTTTTCCACCAGTGCCTCTCCTAATGCAGATAGCAAACAACTACCCATCTCTCCCACCAGGCCTAGGAGGGAAACTATGTATTCTCACCAAACAGATCTGGTCGACTTCTTTCTCAAGTTCTGTTTGCCTCACTGCTCCTACCTACACCCCAACCAAATCTGCACCATTGGCGTCTCTTTAGGCTTTATCAATCTTAGTCCCTTTGGGTTTTCCATATTACATTTGAACTGAAATGAGTGTAAAAGGAATATTTGAAGTCCCCATAATTGCTGTTCGTGAAACAAAATAAATGCTGTTTTCTGGAAGGTTTAATCTCTATAACACCAACAATTCTGGTGACAGTCTTATATCATCAACGGTGGCAGTAACAGGAGCACTTTCTCTTTAGGCTGCTCACTTCACGAGGACCAGAAACTCTCCCCCCTAACTTTTTTCTCCGTAGAGGATGAACATCAAAGACCCCTGAGAGAGCATGACTAACAATGCCATACTCCTCCGGGTACTGGTTTGCTCTTTTGACCATGAAGCATGTACCAGCCTTGAGAACAGGGCAAACATTTAACTGATAAGGTTCTTAACACCTCCTAACATATTCCAAACACTTTCCAAGTAGCTTCTTGTATGTACAGTTTTTTTAACTGAATACTGCAATTCAATGCACAATTCAAAATCCCAAGTATCCACATATTCCAGCTACACTGAAAAGGTGTCATTCTAAGGACGATATTTACTACAGAATGGGTCATGTTCCATTGCCTTTAATCTGCTGCAAATATGCTCTTGTGTGTGCGCCAGTGTTAGAATGTGCAGTGATCATTCAAATTTACTGTTCAAATTAGAAATGTATGCAGGGGCACAAACCTTTAATTCAGGACTAGGAATGTACTGTATATGTCCATTCTATTTTAATATAATAATTACATGTTGACAAAAATACATATGCCAGTGAAAGGGTAGGGAAAAGCCTGAAGCAATATAGAATATTAGGGATGCACCGATATATCGGCCACCGAAACATATCGGCCGAAAATGGCACTTTTGGCTGAATGCCGAAAGTGCCATTTTCCTGCCGATAAATCGGTGCATCCGTGATTTCTTTCCTCTCCGCTGGGCGTTGCTCTGTGTCCCAGCGGGAAGGAGAGAAAGTGACAGCCGGCCGAGCGCCATGAGCGGCCAGTGTCTCTCCTCCCATACCGCTCGGCCGCCTATCACAATGCAGCAGAGCGGTGTGGGGGCGGAGACAGCGCTGTCACAGGAGGCTGCGTGTTTGTAGATAATTGAGGATATGGTATGGTCTTTTTCTATTTCGGTTTCGTTTCGGTTTTTACATTTCTATTTCGGTGAACCTCTATAAAATATGCAATGCATAGTATTTGATTTACCCTTGAGATCTGACCATTTGATGTGTGGTTTCCTCCTCTTCTTACAACCAGTTGTTTTGTCACTGATCCTTCATCACTTGGTGACTTTGTGCGTGGAGGAACAATGCCCACTTAGAATACAAATGACAGCAACAAAATTAGGCAAAAGACACATGACACAACATCTTAATGTACCCACATTACAACTCGCCCTATGTCCAGCTGTGTTCTCTGCCTTTTCAGTCCAATATCCATGACAAATTCAATTCTCTCCTGTCATCTCCATAATATCTGCTTCACACAATCCTTTCAAATGCTCAGGGCTATATTTACCATATGGCAAAATTGTCATTCTTGTCCCTGGGATACTGCCCTTTCATGATTTTTCTCATCTGGCTGCCTTATCCTTCAAGCTCTGCTTGAGAAGTACTTAGATCTCTACTACATGTTCTCTTTCAGAGCACCCCAAATGATCATTCCCTGGCTGAGTACTTTTTGCAATTTATATTCTCTTCATATAGTTTCCAATAGTGCCTATATGCAGATGAGATTCAGATCTATTTTCCTGCTCCTTTTCAGCCTCCCGTTGTCCTAACAAGTGCTCGCATCTGCATTTCAGCCATCTGGGTATCTAACCTAGATAAAAATACGCTAATTATATAAAAAGAGATCACTTATATTTCCTCCTCCACATTGCAAAACACTCTTCTCACATCCAGAGGATGTATATGCCCTGTCATTTTTACCATCGCAACATCTTGAAAATATTTAGCTTCCTTTCTTAAGACACCATCAAGTTTCTAGTGGATGTCTTCATATATACAAGCCTTGACTTCAGCAGCTTCTTTCTGTCTGATATTCCACTAACAAAAATTCGGCCAACAAGCAGATGAAATGTAATGCTAATATTTGGACTTTAAAGGTACCAAAACTTTATACTACGGCAGCCAAAAATTTATTTAAACAAAAGTGTGAGGGGGATTTTGTGCCCCTGCTCCTGTTGAGGAGGTGCCCCTGGATTCTTTGTCGTTGGTTGTGTGTGTTTGAGAAGCCATTCAAATGGTAAAACAGCCAAGCAGCAAGTTCTGAGGTCTTAAGAGGATATTGGATGCATGTATATCAGAATGTAATCCATGTATTGCATCAACTTATATAATGGATTTTAAGTAAAAAAAACAAAACAGTATTTATGTACCACAAAATCCTTTTCCTCAAATTAATTGAGGGACAAAAGATTCAGTGACAAATGACCATTGATAGCACTTAGAGCCAATTGTTTATCCAGGCTTGATTGTAAAAAAAGTATTTTCTTGGATGAAAGTTTATTTTCTTGCAACAAGTAAAGTATGCCTTCTATGTGTGATGGCAGATCTTAAGGGACCAGGAATTCCTGTCTTTCAACATCGTGGAAGTTGGACAGGGTCCTGTCCTTTAAGACCTGAGCCTCAATAGGGTTTGGTATGCAATAAAATGGGTCCAGCAGAATGGATTTTCTCACAAGGTTCATAGAAAAGTCTGGATCCTTACTTTCGTACTGAAGAAGAAATGGAAGCACTAAAATGTTCGTGCAGAATCAGAAGCTAGAGACAGAAGGTCCCAGACTAACTGGGAAGCTAGAACCATTTTTAAAAACTCTGAGGTAAGAAGTACTATCATAGCAGCAAAAGATTAAGGGGTTTTGAAGGTTTAAAAGGTAGGCAAGGTTAAAGGATGCTTTAACAATATAAAAAATGGGAGAGAGGAGCCCAGGATTGCAAATTGACAGGAAAACAACAATTTTTAAAAGACCCATAAAATGTAAAAGCAAAGCTACACTAACCAGTGGAGGTGCATATTTTTCAAGCAAAGATAACTAGCTATGAGTTCTGCGACTAGAGAAGGTGGCAGTCTCAGAACCTCTTTGAGAGATGGAGGTAATATAAAACAATGACTGAGGGAGTTCTGTCTCATCAAAAGATCTCCTGCGTGAAAGTGAGCTCATGGAGCCAGCAAATGGAAACTTGGGCATTCCGCTTTCAAAAGATTGACCAAAAAGACACCTGCTTTCATATGGCAAGTGCAGAAGTCATTCTTTGATTGCATCTTCAACAATCTAAGTTGCACTTGCATCAGACCAGCAAATTCTTAATATAGATTTGGGTATGCCAGAGGTGGTACCTCTGGTTCAAGTAAAAATAGCGCCCTGTGACTAACTTACCAGTACACACAGGTATGGAAAGTGGCCTTTGCAGAGCCAATAGCACAGATACTACTTACCCAGATATTTCTGTCAGAGGGAGACTGCAAAAGAAGTGGAGAGTGCTCTGTGGCTGATACAGAACCCACAGGTCTGAAAATTGCCCGAAGTTCACATTACAGTATCTCATTATCTTCGCCCCGTCTATGGGCCTACTCACAGAGAAAGTCTTAAAGCTAGTTCACACCAGAGGCTCTGACATGGCCCTAGTTCTGTAAAGCACTCTGTTGCTAACAAACCAGTACATCAGATGTCTGAGGAGTGCTACAAGCAGAGTGCAGTACCTGAGGGTCACATTACAGGCAGGCCCTGCAATCTTTGGTCCGGCAGGGTCTGGGTACAGCCTTCAAGGCAGTGTAGAGATCAGTTGAAACAGCTTAGTGAAGGTCTTGATTGAAGTGTAAAAAACATTCACGAAGAACAGAGAATTTTGTTAGAAGAGACAAAAAATAGTAAAAATTTGGGTAGAGTTTTCCTTAGCAGAGCTGAGGAGAAAGTGTCCAACCTCCTAGGACACTAACACTAGGCATGACGGCTGGAGGCTAAGTTATATAGTGGGCTGGCTTAAATTATTTTCTTTTGCCAGTGTCACAAGCTCCTAAAGGCAGCAGTATAACCCAGTTATATATGATTTTTTAACATTCCTGTGTCTCTTAATTGATGATATAGAAATACATTTCAATGATTTGTTAAAAAACATTTTGATACATCATTGGATGTCATGGTATACAATTCTGGTACCTTCATAGTCACAATATTGATATTAATATTAAAATTATTGGTAAAGTAACTAATCCACTAGTCCATGCACATGGTTAAATTAAAGTGCTTTTGTAAGACTTATCTATATTTCCCACCACTCCTCACCTGCTGTCCCACATGCAAACCAGATAAACAGAATTTACTCACAGCATGTCCTTCAAAAGTACCTTTATTAGCAGCCTGCTGTTGTAGCTGCCATTGTTTTTCAGTCTCTACATCTGCTCTTGTGGGCGGGCAGCTAACTCCTTCATTCAGCAGAGGTGGTAAGAGATGGGGTGATTCTCTCTTATATGGCTCTAAGTTGAGCTTTACCTGCAAAAAAGGAAGGTAAAATAGCGCATGAAGCAGAAAAACTAAGTAAAGGAAAGGGAGTAAAACACAGAAATAGCAGTATAAAAGTCACTTTATAGAAACTAGGGACAGATCAACTAGGTAAAGACTCGTATTTATGGTAAAGTACCTATACCTACCGACACTGTTATACAGCCTTGGCAAAGAGAAGCTTGGCTCTTGTGTTAATACCATTAGTATAAACAGCATTCATAATTATTCAAAGACTTGTAATAATATGACTTGGATGCCAGGTACATGACCCCTTAATGACTGTGTACACTTTCATTTATTAGTTTTTGTATGCTAAGTTGCAGTTTTACCTAATGCATTGCTATGCATTTCTGTATTATTTCGGCAAGTCATATAGATATGGTTGGGAAAAAACTCTGTTAAAACAATTGGAAAATGCTATATTCCCCGTCAGATCTTTCTTTAGTACTGGATGTTCAGTCTTCTGGTCCTTTCACCCCTACAGGACAATGCTTGTTGAAAAACATCCTTCAGAAGACATTCTTGATAGCTATCACATCAGCACACAGAGTGTCAGAGATTTAAGCCTTCTGTTCGATGAGGCCTTATATACAATTCTACCCAGACCAAGTCGTTTGTCCCAAAGGTGCCCACAATATATCATTTCAACCAGGAATGGGTTCTCCCAGGATTTACAGGACAAAACTCAGAAAGCTTTCTTAAACTAGACGTATTTAGGGCACTGAAACATTGTCTCCCTAACTCAGTCCTTCAGGAAGAATAGGCACCAAGAAAGGAAAATTACGGAAGTCAAGTATAAAATATTTCAGTTTCCTGGTGCCTATGGCAGCATACAGATGGTCAATAACTTGCTACACAGAAGGGTTATTCTTGCAAAAACATATTTAATAATATTGAAGTATTGAATATTAAAATACTGAGTCAGGGTATACAATTCTCTGGTATAATAATGTATAAAATACATTTGATAACAAGTATAATACCCAGCCCTTCTGAACACTCCCACTGGGTTACAGTAAATGGGCTTTCCACATGCAGAAGGTCCCTATACTTTTACAGTTTCCCTATTTAAAGCAGTTTTTGCTAGCTTGTTCTTAGTTTGCATTAAGACAAGCCTGAATTATATATACAAT